>NC_059184.1:9966475-10105955 GCF_020631705.1 Daphnia magna
TCAGCGATCAGATGATTTGCAAAGAATGCCCGCATCGTTATGAAAGAGAGCAGATATTCCTTGCGCTAAACCTGACAGTGAAGAGTCACAATCTAGTCGACTCACTGGAGCAGTTTGTCAAAGGAGAACTTCTAGAAGGAGATAATGCTTATTTTTGTGAAGAGTGTGGCGTTAAGGTAAATAATGAAAAAGATTTGGTTGTCCATTAAGTAATTTTTTTTAACATTTGGTTTCCAAAATAGAGGAATACAGTTAAACGCATGTGCATCAAGACGCTGCCTTCAACCTTGGTTATTCAGTTGAAGCGATTCTATTATGACTGGGATGCGGGAAGGTCACTCAAATTCGATGACTATTTTCAGGTTGGTTTATCATCTTCAAAACCATACCGTTGATTATCTTCAAAACCATACCGTTGATTACAGGATATTTTTTTCCTCCTTAGTTTCCATGGGATTTAGATATGGCACCGTACACGTCAGAAGGCATCCAAGAGCGAGAACGAACTGACAGTCCTAGCGTGGATGTAACTTTAACGTCTTCTTCCAAGAATCGCAACAGCCTGACTTTAAAGAGTACCCGAATGTCGTCAAGTAACTATGAGCTCGTCGGTGTCGTTGTACACAGTGGACAAGCTAGCGCGGGGCATTATTATTCGTTTATCAAAGAAAGGAAGCGTTCGGACAACACTTGTCGTAATCGATGGCTGAAATTCAACGATACGACAGTTGAGGAATTTGAAATGAATGACACAACGCTAGAAGCTGAATGCTTTGGTGGAACCTATAAAGCAAAGAGCTACGATACCAGTAATTTAGCCTCTGTCACGTTTAGTGTTTAACTTTGTTTCATGTCTATTCTGTTTTTCTTCAATGTTTTTTTTTTTTTTTTTCCTTTCTTAATTGTTTGTATTTTGTTTTCGTTCAGCGAATGGTTTTCCAGAAACACGGCAGCGATATTGGAATGGCTACATTCTGTTCTATGACAGAGTAGAAGATCCCACAAAAACTCCGCGGACTCCCCGTAAGGGAACTATCAACTCAGTTACAAATTCAAGTATTGTGACTAGAAGCCGATCCTTCCGTGCTGTTGGATCTCTGTCGACGACACCTAATAAACTTTCATCAGCTTCAGTAACTACTATTGCCGAGCAAGCATAAATTAGACGAAAATCATAAAACTCTGTTTGTCAGATTGGATGTTTTCCGCAGCGCGATAGTTTGAGCCAATTGTCCGAGTTGCTAAACCATGGTGAACGACAAGGTCTCTTTGGTGGGAAAATGCCAGCTCGCGTTCAACAGGCAGTCAGAGAAGAAAATCTTCGTTTTCTGAAATCTCGGGATGTGTATTGTCCCGACTATTACGAATTTATCTACGAATTGTGTCAAGTAAGAACAATTGAAACAAGTTCATTATTTTAGATGTTCTGAAACTGTTTTTAATCCATACTTCTTGCATAGGCTAATGCATCTAAGGACATGACAACCGGTGCTTGCGCAATACCATCAGTGAATCTTGCGGTTCACTTCCTATGTCACACTTATTTACGAATACGTGCAAAAGAATCCAGTCGGCTTTCTTCTTGGGTTGATCTTATCAACAACTACACATCCACATTTAAGGAGTGTTCTCTCTGGGTCATTGATTTTTGGTCAGGGGAAGAGGGCACTAAGCATATTAAGTCCTTCCTATTGGAATGTCCATCGCGCAGTGTACGTCAACAATTTTCAAGAATATTGGAAAACTCTTTGTCGAGTTTCTTTAGCCATGGAGGTCTAACGGTATTAAATCATACAAGAAACAGAGCAACAATGCTTACAAAGCGAACTGCTTTGGCCACTTTCGTTTCACAATGTGATTAAAACACGTGTCTATATTATTCCAGACTGAGCTGTGTTTAATTAAACTCCTCGAATCCCTGCTTTCGATGCTAGACAAAGATGTTCCTGACAACTGCAAAACATGCCCACAGTTTTTCTACCTCTTGTCAGCCTATGCCAATATGGTACGTATTGCAAATTTGTTTCTGATAATTTTTTATTTATCTATAATTCTTTTATTTAGATATTTATTATTATTATTATTATTATTTTTATTTTTATTTTTATTTTTATTTTTATTTTTATTTTTATTTTTATTTTTATTTTTATTTTGGCTTATAAAGTATTGACCGTTCTTGTTTTAGGGAGTTAAGCAATGTCAACATTTATTTCAACTTGGTGCATTCCGTAAGCTTCTGGTGTTCCTTTTGGGAGCCGACAGGGTTGGACAGAGTCCGCCATCGCCTTCATCTTCTCCCCGAGAAAACCATTCTAAGGGAACAACTATGGGTCAAAAGAGTCTTGCCATACCTTTGCCGGCACCTTCTCCTACCTCTACATTGCAAAGAAGATGGAGTCAAACGCAAGCCAAGGATTTCCACGACCTTCACACGACATTGGCGACGCTGATCCTTCAGTGTGATTTGCAAGACGCAGACGCCGAGGTTCAAGAAGCTGATAATCGTGGAAGGCTTGCCACACCCTCTGATGTCACAGCAGCGCTATATGGACAAAATTCTGTTTTTTACCTCCAGGTATTTTCCATTCAATCAATAACATTCCTTCACGTATACGATACTGTTATATTTTCTCTTAGGAATTAGTCGTAGCATGCTGCCATTTGAATAACATCAGTTGTACGTCAGCAGTAATCCGAATGTTGCTGTATGCCGCCCGGGGCAAATCGGATTTTTCACGAGCTCTTCTCCGTGAAACTTTGGTTTGTTTTCTAACTTGTTGATAGATTCCAGCAAAACCTTTTTATGACTTGGTCTACCTTTATATAGCACCAGTGCGCGGTTGTTTCCGCTAGCGAACTAAAAAACTTGACACAACTTCTTCAAGAAATTCTGGTGCTGTTACTCTTACTAAATTATGCATATATGTTTGTCTATTCTCATTTCGGTTTTTCGAATAATGTCTTAGGTTTTGGAGGATTGCCAGCAGTTTAATCGACTTCAGTGCGTTATCGATGGTTTTACCGACAAGGATGGCCAGTCAGTTGAAGGCGTTTTAGGTAAAATGGTTTTGTTAGGGTTCAGAAAATAAGAGATATTTCCAATACCTAAATCCGCTGCCATAAAACAAATAATACGTAACACTTACATTCTATAGAATTTCATAACATAATACGAAACACTGATATTCTGTAGAATTTCATAATATTTCAACTTCCATTTTGCAATTCTTAATGGGCTTGATGCTCCATGTTTAACTTTCATTTAGTAAGTTAGATTAGCAATCTTATCTAGCGTATCCTATTCCTGTAAAAAAAAATCTTTTTTCTTTTTCTTTAGCCTTGATACAATCACAGCAAAGCAGTGATAGTAGGCGTGCCTACCAGCTTATGAAATTCTTAGTCAGTCTTGCTAACCGCCTCCAGATTGCCAAAGACTACTTATTGCAATCACCATGCAAGTGGCAATGGTCTGTCAATTGGTTGAAACAGAAAATAGAACAGAGCTATTGGTCACCACATGCCGACTTAAGTAATGAGAATTCCAACACGCGAATATTTCAGCGAACAACATCTGCCCAGGTAAGACAGCTATTAATAACGGATTGGTTCGCAAAAGTATAAGAACATTTATTGCTGTTAGGTTACGTTGGAGGAAGCTACAGCACTATTAACGGAGTTCGAATCGTCAGACATGGAAACAGAAACCGACCTCGAATTTGGATTAGCTCAACCCGCCGAGAATGATGAGACGCCCACTACCCTAGAATCAGCCTCGAAGTCGAAGTGTCGTTTCAGCTTAGGTCCATCTTGAATTGGTGACTATGTCTATTTAAGTTGCTTGTTATGATGCCAGCTGTTGTCGATTTTCGTGCATTGAAATATCTGTATTGACAAAGTGCATGTGCCGGTCATTAGAGAAGTCCGAACCTCCTTTTAAAACTGTTTGAATATGTGCCAACTTTCCATGTCCGCTTCACGTAGACAGACGGACGTTTCACCTTTCTCTGAAGCTACGAAATTACCTTCTAAGCGTCATGCAAATACAGTTTCAATAGCCACTGGCGTTTATTTCTTGAAATAACGAATCGCATGTACTAAATAAAAGCATGCGGTCATTGGACCCCAACAGTGGCCCCCGAGGGTACCCCGACACCAGTCCCCCTCGTTTTTGCAGGGGGGGGGAGGGGGGACGACACCAGCCCCTCCTCTTAAAATCATTCAAGTACGGGGGGGCAGTGTCGTAGTGTCGTAGTATCATACGACACCAGCCCCCCCCCCTCCTCGAATTAATTCAATCGAAGGGGCTGTCGCAGTGGCAGTCGACACCAGTCCCCTTGTCAGTGATTTAAATAAAATTAATGGATAAAATTAAAGGTTGTGTTAATTTTTTAGCAAATATTGATTTACTTTAATCTAGAGTTCGTTTGTTACATTACGCGTACGTCGTTACGTTACAAAAAAATTGCTAAAAATTAACACAACCTACAAAACAAGTAGCAGCAAGATTCGATATTCCAAAACTAGAAATAAAAAAATCATAAAATTAGCTCACAAATGGCTGAAATAACATCGTTCAACTAAATCACTGACAACGGGACTGGTCACTGGTGTCGACTGCCACTGCGACAGCCCCTTCGATTGAATTAATTTGAGGGGGGGTGCTGGTGTTGTATGCCTACACGACACAGGCTCCCCCCCCCCTCCCTTCTACTGCCAGGGGGGGCTGTGTCGCGTTCTTCGCCGACTGTAGCCCCCCCTGCAAAAACGAGGGGGGCCAATGTCGGGGTACCCTCGGGGGCCACTGTTGGGGGGTTCACTGTCGCGTTCCCATGACAAGGACATCATGGAACAAATGAAACGTGAAGTAATTACATCATGGACAGCCTCTTGGTGAAAACTATCGAGCCGTTTGATTAATGAATTGTATTTGAATCGTTGGGAATCTGCAAGACATGGTAGAGACAATGGTTGTTATGAATTGGATTTTCGCCCAGCACGTAAACTTTTTTCGATCTCAAACTGTTTGACGTCAGCTCGTTCCAGAAAAGCTTGCCTTTCCAGAAATCCTTTTTTTCCTTGATTGAATGATTTCAGATCTTCTGCAATTCCTTCATCATTCTTGAATTGGTCCCAATCAAGTTTAGATTTCTCCAAGGTGCTGAGCTTAGATTTTTTATTGGATAACTGACTGGTCAAGCTAGAAAGACCACCTGCTCTCAAAGCAGGCCTTTTTCCTTTAATTTGCTGTGAACTTAGGGATGCAATCTTCTGATCATTCTCTGGAATTCTGAATTCAAATATAATAGTTAAGTAACCAACTAAATCAGAGAACAATGATTAGCTTTGGTTACAGCTTGACATTTCTAAAGATATGACACTAAAAATATTTAATACTCAATTTTTTCTCCAGCAAATTCATAGATTTTAGAGGTTGCAGGTGATGAAATAGCAGGTGTCACTATTTCCTTTGCTTCTTTTAATTCAGACACATCCTTAAAAGAAGCCCAAAGACTATCCAATCTTTCTTTGTTATCTTCAGCAGCATAAGTAGTTTTTACTCTGTCTTGTTTATCTTGCACGGCAGAATCTCTTATCTTGCTAGAAAACCAATTAGCAGTTGAAGGGAAAATGTCTGATCACATTACATACATTAACCAAGGGAAAACTTACGTTTTAAATTTATTTCTTGAAGAATTTTTTTTTTTCTTTGCAGCAGATCCTTGGTCTGCCACTTGATCCCCATCACTACTGGAACTATGCTCAGGTTCATCTGTTAATTCTTCAACATCACTCTCAGCACCTGAAGAAAATTTACAAGTCAGACATGCTAGTTAGCAGTCTCAAGGAGTCATTTCCAGAAAAATCACCAGTTGGAATGTAGTCCTCGTCACTGGAATCAGAAGAATAGTGTTCTTCATTTAACATGTCGAAGACACTTGTGCTATCGTTAATTTAAGAAGCAGCTTAGGCAATAAACGCTCAATGTTCTTTTCCCCGTACCTTGAATCCTTGATTCGTCAAGTCGTCAACCACAAGAATGAAATTTTAGTTGTCTGCTTCATGAGCTCGATGGGTGCAGGGCTGCCAATTATAGGGATATTTCCGTTTTTAGGGGCAATCAGTAGCTAGGGCATGGTGTATTAGTATGGGGGGGTGATCTCGGCTGAAGTGGTCACCTATATCCCCCATTCTGGAATTTGGGGACAACTATAAGCTAAAAGCTTCCCCTTAATTAAACTGTCAATCGGATAGATGGAAGCGATTTCTAGGTTGCATTGCTCGTGTTTTGCGGAATTTTGTCTAAGGCGGTGAATCTGGCAGTTCGGTCTGTAAGACGCACTGGGTATTTTTTTTCTGTTGTGTTCTGACTGCATCTGATTCTGCTGAAAAATTTTTTTTTTTATAGCTTTCGGACATAGAAGACTTTCAATAGACACTTTAGATTGCAACAGAACTGAGTTATCTGGACTTGTCATAAAGGAAGGCGTTGACTATTTCACAGTTGGAGGAATGTTTTGTATTTATTTAAAAAAAAAAAATAAAAAAAAAAAATAATTTTAATAAAAAAAAAAAAAAAATATTATATTTTTTTTGGCATGGTAACAGGAGTACAAAAGGTCTGTAGATCCATAGTAAAGAAAGATAGACTTAGCTCTCTCATCTAAAAAAAAAAAAAGTTTTGAAAGGAATTATACAATACTTTAATCGAGTATATTTTTTTGGTAAAAAAAAATCTTTTGTAAAAAAAAAAAAATTTTTAAAATAAATTAGGGGAAAAAAAAATTTTTGGCGCACTCGAGTTATTTTCGTGTTTATCCTAGAAAATTAAAAAATTTTTGGTTTTTGGATAAATAAAATTAAAAAAAAATTTTAAAAAATTTTTTTTTAAAAATTTTTTTTTTTTTTCACATTTCCTGATCGTTTTGGTGTCAATGATGATCAAAGTCCGCACCGAGCATGTTTTCTGATCATTTTAGGTAGAGTGGCTCTTGAAAGAGATCTTAAATGTTGGGCAGCATGCAAATGGGAATTCAGTTCCTTTTCCTGATAAGTGTTCAAACAAACTCTGCATTCAAAAGTCAACTGTCTGTTTTTTTTTTTTTTTTTTTAAAATTTTTTTTAAAAATTTTTTTTTTATTCACTGAAACGGTTACATCGCATTCATACGTAATGGCCGTATTCATTTTTTTCCAATTGGTTACCAGCCCTGCAATTGGCTTCCAGCAATTGAGATAGCCGAGGGCTCATCACATTCTAATCAGGGGAAGCTTCCCGGTTAAAATGAACCGATTCTTACCAGTGACCTTGAGTTCTGATAGGCCAACGAGAATCACGTGACTTGGGTCACATTTTTTTAGGGCACTGCCAATGTAGATCTATTCTTGATAATCGGGGAAGGCACCAAAACCAAAAAAAACCCCACCAAAAAAAAAAATCCTCCCCGATTAAGATTATCCCCGCACCGGTCCTAAAAACTCCCTTAGCGCAGGGCCGAGTTCGTAGCCAGGGTTGCAGCAGGTAATAGAATATGGCTGGTTCGAGGTTCTTCTTAAGCTTTTAGTTCCTTAATCTTTTAAGTTCTTAAGAAGTTAAGCTAAGTTTTTAATTTTTCAACTTACACTGTCAAGTGAATTTTTTTTAAAAAGAAGGCGGAGTTAGTTTTCATGCAAACGCAAATAAATATAAGCAGACGAAGTGCTATTTTTGTGTTGATGTTGAGCGTCATCAAAATGGATAACTACGACTTTTACGTGTACCAGTGGAAACGAAATGTGTTGTTGGATTCACAGCTCTTTTATTTGCGGTAACTCTACTTAAAAAGAAATATCTTATTCGTAAAAGACATCCGAAATAAAACTACAAATATAAGAACCTTTGTGGTGGCACCAATGCAAAAAAAATTACGAAGAAGTACGCACTAGCCGAATATTCCTATTGGCTAGAGCTTAAACTTTCCTAAAAGTTTAACAACTTAAAAGCTCAAATATCAAACCAGTTTGATATTTAAGATATTAAGCTTTTGAGTTATTAAACTGTTAAACTTTCAAAAATTATTAGTGTAAGCCAGAAACTTAAAAGCTTAAGACCTTAACTTCTTAAAATTAAAAGCTTAAAAGCTTAAAAAACCTCTAGTGTAAGCGAGGCTTTATGGCGGGCCCTCCCATTGCCTTTTTGGCCTGAAAGTCTTTCTGTCCCATAACGAAAGCGCCACAGCGGCTGTGTTGTGAACTTTTGATGTATTACGTTTTCGCTATGTTTTCGCTCATTTTCGTCGTCTGTACTTCAGAAAGTAAACAAAAAGTGGCTTAATTAATTAGTGTGAAAAAAGTAAGAGCATGAAGAGATTTCTTAACAACCCTTAAAACTCAATTCATAGGTGGCGTTACGGTTATGGGACACTTAAATCGATATCTTGCCTCATTTTCTCACAATCGATACGCGAAATTGGCAACAACTTTTGGGAAAAAATCCGAGAGAGGGAGTTAACATGGCCGTGGCTACACCAGTATTCTATTACTCTGGTTGCAGTAGCGATCGGCCCCAATTAGCCATAATCGGGTTAACCACCCCGCCCCACCCCGGGAAAAGGCAATCGGGGCTGAATCGGGGTAACATTTCGTCAGTCGGGGCGGGGTGGGGAGAAAATCGAGGTTAACCCGCTTGCCCCAACGCCATTTGCAAAAATGGCGCCTGAATTCAAACTATGAATTTGGGTCGGGTTTTTATCGGGGCAACCGGGGCGCACACCCCGATTTTCATTATAATAATCAATTTCGACTCGATCGATTATGTTTTTACGTCGATCGATTGATTCCAATCGGGGTTGCATCCCCGATTAGGCACCCCGATACAATCCCGATTGAGATCGAAGTTCAAAAATTTTCACCCTGAGCCCCGAATTTCCAAACCCAATTGGAAAAATGCGCCCCGATTAGGGTCAGGGCCGATCCCTAATTCATAGTAGTAGCCATTAGGGCTCGGACCCGGTTCTTGAAAACCCGGTTTACCCGCGGTTCGTCGCCAAAAAAAGTCGCCCATGAGCGATCCGGGTAGGCTATTTGCTAAAATGGGTAGTTTGGGTAGGATTTTTTTTTTCTAATAGGTGGATCTAAGTATAAAGTAGATCCTCATCCTTGACAGGTCAACGGTCAAGCAGGTTCAAATTGACTTGTGATAGTTGTGAACAAGATGGTTTATGAAGACGCTATATCTTCTGTTTGCGTGGCGTCATGTATACATTGTTATAGCAGACTGTATTCACATTCCCAGTATTCAATCTAGGCATACTCAGAATTCTGTATCTTACTTTTAACTTAAACTTTCATAATAAAACTAGAGCAGTTATTTTATGTTGTTTTGTTTGAACTAACAAGCAAGAATGTCAAAGTGGTCATTAAATAATTCAGTGGGGCAAAAAAGAGCAATTTCGGCATTGTCCATTGTCTAATACTAGTTCTACTAGTATGATCAGCAAAGAATTAGAAGATAGTGATCAAGAATGTGATGAATTACAATCAAAAAGTGGAAAAAGCATCCCTGAAGGTAAATTGATATGATATTCAGCTACGTAGACTTAATTGACAATGAAACTTAACATTAGGTATACCAAAAGCAACACCTACAAGGCAGTCAAAAGAAGAATCTAATAGCCCATCTTCGTTATTGCACTCGTCGAGCCGAATAAACCAAGAACAAATACCAACCGTGAATTTCAGAGCACAATTTATTTAAGAACACAGAAGTAGATCCACAATACGCGAAGACTAGCCGGCTTTCGCGAAGCTTCTTCTTTAGGTCTGCCGGTAGCCGGATCCGAGAAATAACTATTTGTCATCTCTGACAGACAGGTGAATCCCGGCCACTGATCGACCTGCCCTCTACCGAGCAGTATGCAAACAGGATCATACACGTAACATCGTCAAGATTAGGGGAAAAAAATCATGGGTTTGGATGAATTTTTCTGAGATTTGAGGCAAGCAAAGCAAATGCAGTTACTGTAAAAGTACCTTTGTTGTTAATGGCACTGGTATGATGTCCAAACCCATATATACTAAACATCCCAACAAGATAGATAACACTAATCAAAGTACATTGGACATTAAGGGCACAGTTGTTAGGCCATTCAAGGTAAGACTTAGCTTGTGTTGTTTAATGCAATAATGGAAATT
Source organism: Daphnia magna (assembly GCF_020631705.1). Taxonomy (NCBI): domain Eukaryota; kingdom Metazoa; phylum Arthropoda; class Branchiopoda; order Diplostraca; family Daphniidae; genus Daphnia; species Daphnia magna. The sequence goes on from NC_059184.1 coordinate 9,976,645, forward strand.
CATTTGATTTATTTTCAGTTTAATGGAAGTATTGCTCATGAGGCATATGTGGAGTTCATTGTGACCAACCGTCACGCATTTACGTTATGGGAGGAGCCTGCATTTCGAAAATTTCTGTTACTTTTGCAACCCTTGTACAAGCCGCTTGGAGCAACGGCTGTTAAAATTATGCAAGCTTTTGTTGAACTGAAACTTCAAGTCATTCCAAAACTCGGCAACTGTAATTTAGCCCTGACCACTGATCTGTGGACCTCCCCGAACCATTCTTCGTTTATGGGCATCACTGCCGCTATGTGGGATGAAAATTCCGACCAGTTGATGTCGTCATCGGGTTTAAACACCTAACCGGCGAACATTCAGGTGCCAACTTGGCACTGAACTTCTATGAAACTGTTAAATCGTAATAATTCAACGATAGAGTAAAATTTTATTATTACTTTACATTTATAATTTTCATCCCGTTACACTTGTTAAGGCTTTCGCCGTATATCTCGTTCAAGAAATACAATTTTGAAACGAAAAAAAAAAAATAAAGGAAAAATACACATCTGGGGCAATCGGGTTAAAAACCCGATGAGAACCGGGTTTAGAACCGGGACCCGGTTTCACTTTTCGATTACCGACGTAAAACCCGGGTAGGTAGTGGGCAAAAACTTTAAAGAACCGTTACCCAACGGATCTCATTTTTTCCCGGTAATACCTACCCATTTGCCCAAATACCTACCCATTGGACACGGGGCCGAGCCCTAGTAGCCAGGCTGGTCGCTAGGGAATATGTACTAAGTAGTACATATCCACGCCTACAGTTTTTCTTATGGCCAAAGTGGCAACCGTCGCCACTAGGGCTTTGATTTGGTCATGTTAGTTAATCCAGGTTAAAGCCCATTATGGTTAAACCAGAGTCATAGAGGGGATGGTTCGTTCATTGGGTCGGTTTTGCCCATAAGGCTTCGTCGTAAAGAGTTTCCTTAAAGATGGTAGTGGCACCTAGTGGACAGAATTGAACCACGTGTCAATCCTACACACCCTTGTGCAAAGCTTTTAAAAAGGGGTGTAAATATTAAATCTAATACGAATAAATAGTCTTTAATAAATATTAGATAAAAGGGATAAATATTTCCGTTATCCGAACAATATATTTTTGTTTATTCATTCAATATTTACATACGAAAACATGTAAAAATAAATTAAATTTTGTCAAATTGAAATAGGTTAACATATTTAAATAAATAAAATTTCTTTTTTATACACATTTCTCTGAATTTCAATTAAGAACTGCATTTGCGCATTAGTTCTTCTTTGGTCTTAACTAGCAGTGCGATAAATTTTTTTATTAAAGTTCATGTCAGTGCGGGTCTTTGAAAGGTACAAATTTCGAAAACGTTTTGACTCAGTGTGGAACCGAATTTGTACGTATTCAATTATTAAATAAGGCAATGATTCCTCGTGCAATTTGCAGCAAGGATTGGGAATTTTTAACTCGCATAACTGGGTCATAACTTTTTCAAAACAATTAGTTACGTAAATGTGTTCTTTTTCTTCGAAGAAATTAAATATTACACTTTCTACGAGTCTAATAATTTTGAAAAAATTCACGGTTACGAATATTAAACCGCCGTAATTACAAGAAGCAGTGTATTCCGCTGAAACGAAATCTAGAGACAAATCCTCATACTTCGTGATCAGACTGTTTTTGCAAGCATCGCAATCCTTCCACACTGAATCCCGTGTTTTCATAAGGTAACCACATATGCAGAGTGAATATGGTGATGCAGAGTTTACGAAAGAGTCTATACTGGTGTCAGCTGCACTGATGTTGAAGCAGTCTTGCACAGAATCTGTAAAGAATAAACACGATACTTAAAAGAATTCACATTAAGTGTTTTGTATATATCTTAATGTTAAAACACAATAAAGGTTTACCTTGTGATGATGGAGAGTTTACGAAAGAGTCAATACTGGTAGCAGCTGCACTTGAATTGGAACAATCTTGCACAGAATGTGTTGACAATACATTAGTCTTCTGGCCATGAAAACTTCTGTTTTCGTTTTGAAACAACTGCTTAAGTGGAATGCGTTGTTTGTTTTGTTTCAAAGCAGAGGCAAAACATCCATCTGTAACAAAAAGATTAAAAGTTAAAAATGAAGCACCATCACCTTATTTGTGGAATAATTTTTACTACACCTAAATAATGTTTTGGTTGGGCACTAAAAGAGAATCTCCATCTCTTTGCAGAGTAAAAGTCATGCCCAACTGTAACGCCTTTGACAATATCGGATTCGTCAAAATGACGAACACACAGTTTGGATGTTTTTTTAAGTCCAGGAATAATTGATTGCCATTTTATGCACTTATTCCCAACTTTAAAAACAGAGGGTATTCTTTTCTCGTCTCCATCTATCAATCCACAAATTACACAATAGACCAGTTTCGGATGCTGCGTTTCAAAATTTAAAAAAAATTCAGGGGGGTTTTGATTGCAGGGGGAGATAGGAAAAAAGGGGGTTTTGATTTATTTACCCTAGTAATACTCTTCCAATTCAGGAAATGTTCTAGAATACTACACTTTAAGACATTCTGCGTCTTCTCCAGTCTTTATAAATAATTAATCATCCCTAGTTTATCAATTATCCCCATATCCACATTTGAATCACCCATGTTTACATATTTTCTTGACACTAGAAACGCAAAAAATACTAAACAGCATCCCTAGCCTTTTACTTGAATTAATTTTCATGGATAAACTAGGGATGATTAATTATTTATAAAGACTGGAGAAGACGCAGAATGTCTTAAAGTGTAGTATTCTAGAACATTTCCTGAATTGGAAAAGTATTACTACCTAGCCTTTTACTTGAATTAATTTTCATGGATAAACTAGGGATGATTAATTATTTATAAAGACTGGATAAGACGCAAAATGTCTTAAAGTGTAGTATTCTAGAACATTTCCTGAATTGGAAAAGTATTACTAGGGTAAATAAATCAAAAACCCCTTTTTTCCTATCTCCCCCTGCAATCGAAACCCCCCTGGATTTTTTTAAATTTTGCAACGCAGCATCCGAAACTGGTCTATACTGTTTCCTCACACTTTTCAACGGTTTCGTTTGAGACATTTTTAATTTAAAGCTCTTTTCCAGCTGCCCATAAGCTCCCTTAAGATTTTTCCTTAACTATTGTGCTACCCTATGTTGTGTTAGCGAGAAACTGGAAAACTGAAATTGCTTAAAATCCCTCAAAAACAAGGTTGGTCGCGCGCGCCTAGACGAAGCCTATGGAAAAGCTGCACTGGTACTTTTTCTGTAGAGGTGAGTGATAGTTATCGTCTAGCTGACACTTATTCAGTAGATGAAACTTATCGTCTAGCTGCCAGTTATCGCAGCCATTATTTACGTTTATTGTTTTGTTTTTTTTCTTTTGATTTGGTTTTAAAGTGAGTTGTATTTGTGTTTGTATTTTTAAAATCTATATATATGTTTAAAAAGAATAAACTTTTTAGTGAAAAAAAAATTTGCTGTATTTCATTTCTTTTAGAACCACGAAACAAATTTGACATTAGAACAGAAGTAAGAATATATTATTATTTGATACGTAATATTAATGAATTTCTTACCAATGAAAAAATTTTATTTAGGATTAGTGAAATGTATAAAATTTTTACAGTGTTACTCAGCCAAAGCTTTAAATTTGCATTCAGTGTGTTGGCTGCGTTTTCCATCCACGTTGGGAAGTACACTTTTTAATTAAGAAGGTAATCTATTGTGGCATTGTAAAAAAATTAACGCACTTATCAAACAGGTAACTTATTTCACAAAATTTTAATGTTATAGCCCTGACATCACTATTATTATGGACCCGCTGCTATGCCGTCGGGTATGGGAGAGGGTCGAGGGGGGAGAAAGGAACCCAAGTTACAATCAAGTTACCCTGACGCAATAGCCGCGGGTAGGGACAACGAATGCAGCACATGTCGGGGGTGATCCAATATTTCAAAATGATCCTTTTTCCCATATAACAACTATACTTTTTACAAATAAAAAATCAGAAAGATAAAGACTAGCTCTTTAACCTTTACCTGAAATTCCTCTCTTTCACTAAAGTGTTTAATCAAAACCTGTCAAATAAGACATCTAAAATAAATCTCTTGAACAAATTTACCTTGTTTATGAATCAGTAGAAACATAATTTTCATCTTCGTTTCTTTTCAATTCATCAATTAAATAACTAAAGTGCACTGAACGGAACCAAATACATAAGAAATACGAATGTCATTGCGTTTCAAAACGTTAAACCCGCTGTAAACTTTGTAAATACTTTTTGCGGTGTGTCGTACCGTACTTACAGTTTAAGTTGAGAATTAAATTGACACTAAGAACTGTGTCTGGTCCAACCGTCTATTTGATTTACACTGATAGATTTACAGTCACTTAGTGGGGGGGTAACAATTAAAGGAGGGGAAACAATGGGGGTTTGGGGCCACCTATCGGGGGCCCCTGAGACAATAGTCGCGCAAATGCGCGGGTGCAGTCGTCCGGCGGCCGGATCGGGTTGTCGTCGTCTGTTGGGCGATTACATTCCCAACATACTCCCCACTAGAGCCCGTACCATCTGGCTCGACTTCTCCGACGACGTTGTCCGTCTCTCCGGCGGCCGGTACCACATTTCTGACCGCTGGCTCAATTTCCGGTGTTAGGACAAGTGGAGCTGGATCCTCATCCGGCTCCTGGGTCGGATCCGGATTTTCAATCTCGATGTCCTCATCTCGATCTTCTCTTAGTTCTGTGGGGTGAAGGGACTGAATTGCTCGATTAATGAGGTTCCCGTTGGGAATTTTAAGCATCACGGAACGAATAAGTCCGTCACGGCTAGGTATTAATTCCTTAACTACTCCTATCGGCCACATTAAACGTTTGGAGTTTTCGTCGTGGATTACGACGATTTCTCCTAGGCGGATTTTTCTTCCGGACTTCCCCTTGGAGTGAAAGTTGTCCAGTTGACGTAAATAGTCGTCCACAAATCTGGAGCAGATATCGGCAACGTAATTTCTTCTGAGCTTATCCATTTCTAACAACTTGGTGCTAGTTGAGGTAGGAGCTATTAAATTAGTAGCTGGCTCCGGGTCCGCGCGAGTAGAACGTCGATTGTTGAGGAATTGGTTAGGAGTGATTGGAAGCGGATCATCGGCTCCTTCTCCGATATAGCTGAGCGGGCGTGCGTTAATCACGCTTTCTATCTCAATTAAGCTTGCTTCCAATTCCATGTAGTCCAGACAAGCTCGACCGTTGGAGCGTCGAAGCAGATCCTTGACGCTCCTCACCATTCGTTCCCAGAACCCGCCCCACCAGGGGGCTAGGCTGGCGGAATATATCCAGAGAGTCTTCCTGGCGGCAAGATAATCCTGGACAGTTGGATCGGAGTTGAGTAGTTTTAAATGTCGGTCGACACATCGGAAAGTTTGTGCGTTGTCGGAATACATCACCGATATGGGTCCTTGTCTAGCTGCAAATTTGCGGAGGGCAAATAGAAAGGAGCGTGCGGTCATGTCCGGCATCAGTTCCAGATGAATCGCACGAGTGACAGCACATGTGAAAAGACAAGCATAACTTTTGAGCTGATTAGTCTTCTTAGCTTTAGTCGTTGTCGGTGGGATATCTTGGATTTCGATATCCTCTTCTGTTGGCGTTTCTTCGCCTGCGAGCGGAGCTTCATTTGGAGCGTCTTCTTCTGCGAGAAGCTCCTCAGCTGGCTCTTTATTTGGATCGTCTGTTGAAGTCGGATCCTGGACTGATGTCAGGGCTTTCGCTTTCCTTCTGGATGGGGCTGGTTTGTAAAACAAATGTCCAGCGAAATCCACTCCTGTAATATGGAATGCTTGCGCCTGGCGGAGTCGATTTAACGGAAGTGGGGCTGCTAGTTCTTGGAACGGTGGTGACGTTAGTTTTTGGCATTCAACACAAGCGAACCAAGCGGTTTTAACTTGCTGCCGTCCCTTCACTATCCAGAACTTCTCCTTTAGTTCCGATAGTGTTCCTTTTACTCCTGCATGTAGTAAAGACTCGTGTTTGTCTGTAATTAGAAAGGAGATTACTAAATGTTTTGCAGGAAGCAGAATTGGGGGTTCGATATTTCGATCCCTTAAAGCAAGTGACACTCTTCCCTGTACACGGATGAGTCTGTCTCTTTGGTCCCAGATTGGGAGAAGAGATGCGATTTTCTCTTTGGGTTGGATTGTGTTGTCCTGCTGCAGAGATTCAAATGCCTTGGGGTATCGCTCCCGTTGGAGCTGCCGATAAATAGTCAGCTCCGCTTCATCCAATTCTTCTCTAGATAGTCGGTTAATTTGGATCACCTTTTCGAATACCTTTATTGACTCCATAAATTCTTGTCCAGGGGGTCTTAATATCCCTTGACTCCTTCTTAGGAATCGTGCGATCCATGCCGTTCTTCTTACTAGTCGATTCCAAGTAGATATTCTGTCCAAATTCCATTCAATGGTGGTTGTTGGAGCTGTGATGGCTGCTGTCGTGCTGACCGTCGTACTCCTTGCTTCTGATTCAATTTCAAACTGAATTGTTTGTGGAATTTGGGTGTTGGGGGAATCTGGCCATTCCGATTCATCTTCTTTGAGCCAGATCGGGCCGTTCCACCATAGAGTTGAAGTTACCAGCGTTGGCGCTGGCGCTCCCCGCGAGGCAAGATCGGCCGGATTTTGGAGACCTGGACAGTGTCTCCACCACTCGGGCTGAGAGAACTTTCTTATCGTTTCTACTTGGTTTCGAACGAATGGCTTCCATTTGTTTGGTTCGCCTCTGATCCATCCTAGTGAGACTAAAGAGTCCGACCAGTAAATTGTCCTCCAATGCTGGATTTGCATTGCTGTTTTGACGACTTCACCTAGGCGTACGGCTAAAAGCGAGCTTAGTAATTCTAACCGAGGTAAAGTTACTTTTTTCTTGGGTAGTGGTGCAACTCTGGTCTTGCTCGTTAGTAGGACGACGTACGGTTCTTCGTGTCTCCTTTGAAGTCGTGCGTATGCTACGGCTCCGTACGCTGCTTCTGATGCGTCTCCGAAAACGTGGAGTTCATGGGAGATGATCATTTCTGACAATCCGATCCAGCGTGGAATTTTCAATTGGGTGAAATCGATTAGGCTCGTCATCACCAGCTTCCATGATTTCTGGATTTCGGCTGGAGCAGTTTGGTCCCAACCTATCTCCTTTTCCCAAAGTTTCTGGTAAATAATTTTTAATAGAAGGACAGTAGGTGCTAAAAATCCGATTGGATCGAAAATCCTTGCCGAGATGCTAAGAATTTTCCTTTTTGTGATCTCGGTTCCTACTTCCTCTACTGCTTGAATTATAGCTGTTGGGTCGAATTGAAAGGAGTCGGATCCGGTGTCCCACCGGATTCCTAGCACCTTTTGTTGTCCGTCCAACGCTGGGGAGAGTAGGCCGACGACTTGGTTCGACAGCCCTTTCTCCTTCAAGTGTTGTCTTAGCTCGTCACTGTTCGTTGCCCAGCTTCTCATGTTGAGTTGGGCGTCGCTGAAAATCTCGTCGGTTTCATCGACTCTTTGTTTGGCGATTGTCACGTCGTTCGCTCCGCCAAGGTAGTCGTCTACGTATAGATTCTTTTCCAGCTGCTCTATTGTTTCTGGAAAACGAGATTTTAGTGATTTAAGATGTTTGTTTATGGTTACACGTAGCAGGAAGGGGCTAGGACTAAGGCCGAAGGGCACCCTTTTCCACTTGTAAGCTTTGAGCGGGGATCCAGCTACTGCTGGATCCTTGGGCCATAAAAACCTGATTGCCTCCGCGTCTTCAGGCTGTAGGGCGATGTTGAGAAAGGCTTTTTCAATGTCCGCAATCCAGGCGATCTTACACTTTCGAAATCGCATTAATACCGATAGGAGATCGGGATTAAGGTTCGGTCCGGTCTCCAGCACGTCGTTTAGACTAGGACCAAATTTCGTCTTTGCCGCTCCATCGAAAACGGGTCTTATTTTCGTTGTTGTTTTGTCGACTCTGAAGACCGGATGATGTGGAAGGTAAGTATGGGGCTGGTCGTAGTCCATATTTGCTTCTTCCACGAATTTGCTATCGATCAGTTTTTGGATCTCTTGGTGATAATTCACCAAGTCTCCTGGATTTTTTCTCAATCTGCTTATTGTGCTTTCTACTCTTCCAGTGGCCAACGGTAGGTTTTTCTGGAGTCTCCATTTATCTGTTGACCAAGGTATTGGTGTACAGTATCTTCCGTCTGGCCATCTTGTTATTTTCTCGTCGAAGGAGTCGAAACGATCCTCTGACTCCACTGCTTCAGCGCCTTCTAGGTTCGCAAAATTTTCTATTTTCCAAAAGTGGGAAAGGTCGAAATTGGTTGCCGTTATTTCGTCGTGTTCAACCCGTTTGGTGTCTGTTTCTCCGCAGGATCCGGTTGGTGCATCTGAAAATGATGTTCCTGGTTGTGGATTTTGGAGGCTGGTTTTTCCAGTCTCCTTTCCCGTTGGAGTGCTGATTGACTGGGTTGGACTTTCTTTCCTTTCGATTCGGCTGCTTGTTGCGAATGATGACGTTATCTGCGGCACTGGATAATTAGATGTTAAAATTAGGTGCTGGATTATTTGATTGCCTGTCTTAGAATTAGTTTCTTGTGAGGGACCGGCTATCATTCTTCCCAGCTTCGTTTTGAATGCGCGTAGTCCGCACGGACTCTGAATTGCTGCTTCATTTGACATGATTTGGAACATTTGGTCCATTCCAACCAGAATCCCAATTGGGTCTTCTTCCCCATGTGCCATTTCAAATCTGTCGTCAGCCATTTTTTCGTTTTGGATCCAGAGGCTCCTTGCAAATTCGGATCCTATGTAAGGGCCAGTATCTGCAATGTGGTCTGATTCTAAAGCGATTAATGTAATTTTTGGGGCGCCTTTCCAGGTGCCCCTTACTTGCATTTCAACGGTTTTTGTCATTTCGGGTTGGCTAGCTTCCTTTTTCTTGAACACTCTCGTGCTGATATTTTCTACCGCTACTGTTTTCAATTTGAGTTGTGATGAGAGCGATTTTAGCACCCATGATCGATGACTTCCGTCGTCAGCAAATAAAATTGCTCTAGTTTCGTTGCCGTCTGGTCCATTGACAATCACTGTTGCCGTTTTTAACATTAACTGCCCGAACGTACTTGCGCAGGCTGTAGTGGCCGAGATGGAGTTGCTGGCCACGATGCTTGCCGATTTTGATGGTTTGGAGACTCTGATGTCTCCTTTATCGCAGAGGGCGGAATGGTGTCTCCCTCCACATTTGTTGCAGTTCCGGGGGGATGTGCAATCCTTGACTTCGTGCTTTCCTCCGAAACAATTCACGCATCTTTTTAAATTGTTAATGATTGATTTTCTCTCCGCTAAGTCTTTTGGACATCTTGTCGGCCAATGAATTTGCCCGCAAAATATACAAGGCCTTTCACATTCAATCCAATTAGGTCTAAATTTAACACTTTTAGATGTTAAAGTTGGTTTGAACTGTGGAGCTGGCTTTGATTTAGCGCCAACGGCCAGTTGGGACGCTGTTGCTAGAGGTGGGCTGAAAGGCTTTGGTTGTTTAGAAGCTGGAGATGGTTTTTCCTTTTCTACTCCTCTAATCCTGTTGAATCTTTCGGCTGCATCGATTTGGTCGCCGATGAACTTTATTACTCCTTCAATGTCCGTTGATTTGTTGGACTCTGATTTTGCCCATTCTAGCTGTAAACTTGAAGGAATTAATTTGATTAGTTGAGTACCGAGGAGTCCCCCGAAAGAAGACGTTGGGACTCCTAGTGTCTCCAAGGCACTGATGTGCGATTGGAGATTCAGCTGAAAACTCCTGAGGGCTGGCACATCATTTCCGTCTTTCACTGGCTGCAAGGTATGCAGTTTGTTGAAGTGAGCGTCGATCATAACCTGTTTTTTGCCATATCTTCTTGTTAACTCGTCGATGGCTACCTGGTAGTTAGCATCTGTTAATTCAAGATTATTAACAATTAAGTTAGCTTCGCCTTTCAAATACTCTTTGAGATAGTCAAACTTTTGAACGTTGGTAAGGGTTGAGGAATGAATCGCCGCATTAAACGATTCCCAGAATTGGGTCCATTCTAAAATGTCCCCTTTGAAATGTTTAATTTGCCTTTGTGGCAGCCTCATCGAATGTGTCGATTGGGGCGGAGCTGCTGCGGTTACGTTAACCACTGGCGCTTGAGGCGTAGGTATGGCTGCAATCACTTGTGTGATTATGTCGCGGGTTATGGTTGCCTGATTCATCACTTGTTGTTGGATGAGGGCTAGAATTCGTTTGTCTCTTTCTTCTTCTTTTTCTTCTTGTTTTCTTTCTTCTTCCTCTTTTTCTTTTTTCTTTAACATATTTAGCCATTCCTGACGTTTTAACTTGATGACTGCGTTGGCATTTGATACCTCATCTTGTGTTTGGTACGTGATGTCAGTTTCGGCGTCGTATTCCGCCTGGGCTGCATCCGCTTCATTGAGTTCGTCTTGGATTGCTGTTGAGTACCCTTTGTAGGCTTCGTAGCATCCTTTAAGCTTAGTTTCCAGGACTTCTAGGTTGCTGAGCTCTTCTTGCGTCATCACAGTTTTCAACCCATTGATTAGGTTGATTGTTTTTGTTATGTGGCCCTTAATGGCCGTTCTCGAGCCTTTTGTTGTCGGAGCCATTTTCCTAAGAGAGGTGGCTCCTAAGGGCTTTTGAGATTGAGAGTTTAGAAGGAAGGAGAAAATTTAAATAGTTTTAACCAAGAACCCTTCTTTTTTTTTTTTTTTTTTTTTAGATGGTACCGCTTGTTGCGGTAACACTAGTGTGAAGAGAGAGAAATGGTGTGTTTTTTTTTGCTAGTAGCGCCACATGCGATGGTCACTACACAAGAGAGAGAGAAGACTTTTTTTTTTTTACTAGTAGCGCCACATGCGGTGGTCGCTACACAAGAGAGAGAGAGGAGACTTTTTTTTTTTACTAGTAGCGCCACATGCGGTGGTCACTACACAAGAGAGAGAGAAGACCTCTTTTTTTTTTACTAGTAGCGCCACATGCGGTGGTCGCTACACAAGAGAGAGAGAGGAGACTTTTTTTTTACTAGTAGCGCCACATGCGGTGGTCACTACACAAGAGAGAGAGAAGACTTTTTTTTTTTACTAGTAGCGCCACATGCGGTGGTCACTACACAAGAGAGAGACAAGACTTTTTTTATTTTTTTGAAGTCACCGATTACCCGGGCTCTTTACACTAGAAAAAATTCTTTTTTTTTTTAAAGAAGAATGGACGGCATTTGCAATTTTTTATTTTACCAGATGTATTTAGCAGTCTTCATTTGCTGCCCTCTCCAATGAATACAATGCTGGTATTACCGTTGTTCCCTTCCTCTGGTGTTTCTTCTAGTCCAGCTCGGACCCTGTCGACCGGTGAAGTTGCCACGCAATTGTCTTGTCTGGTCTGCTCTGAGATAAGCTGCTCTCTCCACTGACTGGTTGTATCCGCTCTGGTCCTCTTCTGTGGAGGTATCGTCTTCTTCTGACGAGCCACACGAACTTATCCAGCAAAGTTGTAGTTCGTCTTCCTCCTCAACTGGCCTACAAACTAGCGGCTTGGTTGGACCAGCAGCTATAGCTGCTGGATCCTGGGGCGCGGGTCCTGGTTCTGATGCTGGTGCGGGTACTGGCACGGGCACGAGTTGCGGTGCAGGTACTGGTACGGGCACGGGTTGCGGTGCAGGTACTGGCACTGGCACGGGTTGCGGTGCAGGTACTGGCACTGGCACGGGTTGCGGTGCAGGTACTGGTACTGGCGCGGGTTGCGGTGCAGGTACTGGCACGGGCACGAGTCGCGGTGCAGGTACTGGTACTGGCACGGGTTGCGGTGCAGGTACTGGCACGGGCACGAGTGCAGGGTAACCCACCGGAATTCCTGGAGGCGCGTAGCGGATATCGCCGTAGTATCGTGGGCGGGTCGCTTCTACTAGTTCTTCGACGGTGATGTGTCTACGGGCAATCTCCAAAAATGGTTGTAGACTAGGAGCGAGGGCTCCTGCTGGCAACTGCTCGTCCGGAATACGCTCTCGTGCCGGGGGAGGACGGGGCGGTTCCACCCATGCGGGCAAAAGCCCGTCTCGGCGCAACTGCGCCCTTTTGATTCGCTGACTCTTCTTGCCTATTTTGATTTTTGTTTGGAGACCTTACGGTACTCCTCTATAATTCAGGTGAGAAACAGATAGAGCTTGTTATTATCAATCCCAAATAACAATAGGGCGAGATAGCCAATAATCAGAAGGGGAAAGTTAGTTAGACGTGATAGTGTTTTTTTTTTTGTGAGAGGCGATTACTATCCCAGAAAATAAAGAAAGAGAGAAAGAACGGTGGCTATTAACTGTGTGCTGTAGTGGAAGCCTTAGGCCTACACGTGACTTAAGCGTGGTTAATGGCCGCCCCTCTTTACCTAATTGTTCAAAGAGACTTTTTTTTTTTTCAGGATTGTTACTCCCCTCTTTTGAGGGGCCTTTCTAGCAATGGCCCCAAACAGCTTAGCAATTAAATTTTTGAATGTGATGGATGGGAAGGACACAGTTTTTCACTGGCTTAAATTAACTTTTTAGGATTCGAAGGACCATGTAAACTTTGTAAATACTTTTTGCGGTGTGTCGTACCGTACTTACAGTTTAAGTTGAGAATTAAATTGACACTAAGAACTGTGTCTGGTCCAACCGTCTATTTGATTTACACTGATAGATTTACAGTCACTTAGTGGGGGGGTAACAATTAAAGGAGGGGAAACAATGGGGGTTTGGGGCCACCTATCGGGGGCCCCTGAGACAATAGTCGCGCAAATGCGCGGGTGCAGTCGTCCGGCGGCCGGATCGGGTTGTCGTCGTCTGTTGGGCGATTACATTCCCAACACCCACCCTACATTGGTCCTTATCCGCCAAATGCTTCCGGAGCTCGAAAAAGGATCAGCGCAGTCGAATTCCTCTGCTAGGGAGGTGGAGTTGGGAAAATGTCGACTTCTGGACTTTACATAGAGTGAGCCATCTCTTTATATCTGCCAATACCTGGAAAGGGAAAATAAAAGAGTGATGTCAGGGCTATAACATTGAAATTTTGCAAAATAAGTTACCTGTTTGATGAGTGTGTTAATTTTTAAAATATTATCACAATAGTTTACTTTCTGTACATCCAAGAGTGTAATTTTTATTGTGGATAGAAAACGCAGCCAACACACTGAATGGAAATTTAAAACTTCTAAGACTGAAATCACACATCGACATCGATAAAGTCTTTTTTACCCGACCAAGGTAACATTGTTATTACTTAACTTGTACTAAATGTAGAAACACAAATATACTGAACTGTTCTGTATTCTACTGATTGACATTAGAGCTTACTATGTTTCAAAACGAGGTAAGGCATGTTGCCGTCATTAAATGGTATTATGTATTAAATGGTTTACATAATCTGCAATATTTTATACGAATGCTGTGTTGGATAGCTTAGTGGTATAACATTGGATTTTGTTGATGATGTCAATCGTTCAAATCTAGCAAAAGTAAGACTTTGCTAGTTTTTATTAATAAATTACGTTTATGTAAACTACGTTTAGGTTACTTTTTACCTTACTATTCAAAAATTATTATACTTTAAAAACTAAAGTTTAGTAAAGTGTAGAATTTCTATTTCTTGTCTGACAAACATGTAGTTAAGTAATACTTCACTAAAATTATATTGGTTAAATTATTGCGAGTATTTAACGTAATACTAGTTGATTCGATAATTTCTACGAATGAATCTATTATAATTATTATAAAGATCTATTATTCGTTATTAAATGACATGTTTAGATCGGTTTATACATTGTGTAAAGAATCGTATGATTGTATTATTGGGCAGCTTAGTGGTATAGTACTGGATTACAAAGAATAAGATCTATGTTTTAAATCTAACTGTGGTATAATTGTATAAGTATATGTAGTTGAATTTAGTTTGTTAAGTTAATAATTAAGTAAAATAAAGTAAATTTACTATTTACCTTGCTATTAAGCAATAAATACTTAAAAAATAAAGTTTAGTTATGTATTGTATTTCTATTGTTGTCCGAGGAATAGATAGTTTAGTAATACTTTACTAAACTTCTTAAGTTGAAATTTGGGCTTTTTGGTATGTTTATGTTTTGTATACTTTACTATATTGTTGTATACTTGACCGCTAGAGGTCATGTGGCTAACTCATTGAAGGCCAGTGGACCGAGAGCGAGCGGCCGTCTGCCCTACGTCGAGCTGCTGTCGAGATCACATCTTGTCTAACTAAGTGAATACAATTCAGTGCTCTATACCCACCGAGTTAACTACGATTATCGAACATGGCGCAGTTGGTTTACCCTACCTACGTGCTTCACTCAGTCATAAACTTGTGATTCTCCATATTCGTGTCGGTGCGACATACTCTTTGCTTTTGCTTGGTTGTTCGTCTCGTGTCTGGTGAGTTCCGCCATCTTTTCTTGGTCGGCCCCGTCACCACCTCCCCCCCCCCAAAAAAAACCTTGTTCTATCGCGTGGCACCGCCATATTGGTTATCACGGGTTCGGTGCCTTGGCGCTGTTTTAGCGTGGCATTCTACCACGTTTAGTCTTTGTCCTTTTGCCATCACGTTGTGCTTCTCTGTCTATATAGTTGGTCCCGTCAGCCTACCTGGTCGCGTCTTTCAGACTAGCCGGCCGGTACATTGCGGGCTACTCTGCAACCACATTCTTGTTGGCCGTTTTATTTCTCGCTGTACGTCCTACATAAATCACTTCCACCGATTTTCGGACACCATTTCCCCGTTGGATCGATTACTTTCATCATTCCGACTACATTCCCTCTTGTGTATGACCCACACCTATAACCTGCGGGAGCAAAATTCACACCGACCACCTTGCATTAGGAATCAGGGCGCGATGGCAAGTGTTCAGGACGCTTTGGACGCGGTGGCGGCCGTGGAAAGTCGTATCAATGCTATAGGGGCCGGCTAGACCAATATAACGGCACCACTTGACCCTATCACACTCCAGTAGGCAGTCCTTGTCGGTAGCCCACCTCCAGGACCAAACGCTCAATCAGGCCCACCTACCCCTGGCCCAGCCCCACAGGGCCCGCAGCCTGCTCAACGAAGGCGCTTGGATCCCTCGGCTATGGAAAAACTTAACGGTGACGTGTCAACATTACACCTACGCTCTTGGAGCAATAGGTGGAATGATTATGCAGCCCTCAATCAGCTTCTCTCCTACCCTGTCGGTGAAAAAATGGCGGTCCTACGCATGTGCCTCGATCCTTCTATGCAGCAAGTTGTGGAGGGGGTTCTCAACATACAACATACGAGCAAACGTCGTTCTCGACCGGGTCGCCTTCAAAGAACGTCACCAAAGTCCTGCCGAGACGTTTGGTGACTTTTACATCGGGCTTCGACGGCTCGCGGAATCGGTGGATCTATGCGGTACATGTCTTGATAGCCGCTTGGCAACCCGAATAATAGTGGGGGTCTGCGATTCTGAGACGAAAAAGAAGCTCCTTGCACTCAGCCCATTTCCATCCGCCCAAGAGACGGTTAACCTGTGTAGGAGCGAGGAATCGGCCTGGACAAACGAGAAGGCTCTCAGTAGCTCATCTGGCGTCTCATCGGTGCACAACAAACAAAACGGGAAGCCTTTCACATCCGAATGAAATGCATATGGTCGCTCGCAACATTCTTTCGGCCAAACCTGCCCCACTACCGGGAAGAACTGCCACATCTGTGGCAAAGCCAACCATTTTGCGCCCAAATGTCCAAATAAAGCCAGTGGTACACGCGGCAGCGCTAACGGCACGCGTCAGGAAGGAAGTGGAGGCGGTAACTGAGCGCGGAAGGCAGAGGCGGCACCCCGGGGGCAAGACAGATAGCAGGGCAAGACAGATAGCAGTACCGGGCAGAAGAATCGAATGGCGCGTTTACTCATTGGGAATGTGCAGACGACCCATCGTGAACGCCGCACCCCGCTAATATCATTGGATTTACTAGACGACAATTACATCTTTCTGCAGTCATTCTGGAATGTTACGCCCGACCCCGGCATGGAATTGACCGTTGGCGGCCTGGATTTCCTCTCGGCCATTGGTCTAACGGAACCCGACCTCGCTTTGTCGTCTTTTTCCTCGTTATGGCAGATAAGTCGGTGTCCCTCCTCTCCATCGGCCAAAGGGACATCCGCTTCAGATACGGGAACCAGTCGGCTATCATCATTGTCGTCATATGCCCAGAAATCACCGGCGTCCTACTCAGTTGGCTCGACTGTATCGCTTTGCATATTCTACACAAGGATTACTCGCTTACGATCCAACAAATTCACTTCATGAATTAAATTAAGACTCTTCAAACCCACCTGCCGGCATTCGACACGTCTTTTCTCGCCGACCTAGTCATTCCGCTCTCTCCTTCTGCCGAACAGGTCGCAACCGTCAAGGTGGCCATAGTTGGCCATTTTCACGATGTCTTCGATCAATCCTCGGGTCTACGACGCATGAACGGACCTGACATGACAATCCATCTCGCAGACCACGCAGTGCCATACTATGTATCAGGTGCCCGCCCCATTGCGTACGCAGACCGTCCGGCGGTGAAGCAGCAGCTGGACGACTTGGAGGCGGCCGGCGTCATCTCTCTGGTTTCGGAACCCGCGGATTGGGTTGCCCCTCTTGTTGTCATCCGGAAACCGAACGGTAAATTGCGCATCTGCGTGGACCACACCCGCTTGAACCGGTTCTCATTGCGTCCAACTCACCCAACACGCACACCACGAGATGCAGTTTCAGAAATTGACAGTGATGCAACCTTTTACAGCTGTTTTGATGCGGCCAATGGGTACTATCAAATCCCCATTCATCCAGATAGCCAGCACTTAACGTCTTTCATGACTGTGGGGCCGCTACCACTTTCTACGAGCGTCCATGGGCCTTAGCTGCTCCAGCGACGAATACAATCGTCGAGTAGATTCGGCCTTCTCCGTGTTACCTTACTATTCAGCAATATATATTTAAAAAGTAAAGTTTAGTTAAGTATTGTATTTCTATTGTTGTCCGAGGAATAGATAGTTTAATAATACTTTACTAAACTTCTTAAGTTAAAATTTGGGCTTTTTGGTATGTTTACATTTTGTATACTTTACTATATTGTTGGGCTAGAGGTCGTGTGGCTCACTCATTGAAGGCCAGCGGGCCGAGAGCGAGCGGCAGTCTGCCCTACGTCAAGCTGGTGTTGAGATCACATCTTGTCTAACTAAGTGAATGCAATTCAGTGCTCTCTACCCACCGAGTTAACTACGATTATTGAATATATATTATACTTTTCTATATTATGGTTTACTTCTAGACTATAGTATGTTTTGCTTTGTTGTACTATGATATATTTTACTATGCTATACTTCGCTGTACTATTCTGCACTATACTATACTATACTTTTTTTTTGATAAAGTATATTTTATTGAACTAAGGTAAAATTTTAATTAAGTGTAGCATGGGATAGCTCAGTGGTACAGAACTGGGTTGCTTTGCATTAGTTTTATGGTTCAAATCTAGTAACGGTTAGATATTCTTAGGTTATGTATTTAAGTTACGTTTTTATAAAGTAATGTTACTTTTTTCCTTACTATTCAACAATATTTTAATTTAAAAAGTAAAGTAAAATTAATTATACTATTTTACTATCTAATCTGAAAAAAGCGTAGTTAAGTAATACTTTACTAAACTCATTTATTATAAATTGGATTCTGTTTTTTACGTAATATTAGTATTGATTTCATCATGTCTACGAACGGATCTATTATTCTTAGCCCTTAATAATGATGAAAGAATATGCAGTTTTGGGTAGCTGAGTGGTATAGCGCAGTACTGCTAAATATAAGACTGTTGGTTTGAATCAAGCTGTGGTAAGAATGTGTTAGTCTATGTAGATCAATTACGTTTAAATAAGGTACAGTTATTAATTTTCTAAAAATTCTCATCGTCTATTTGTTTTATATTTAAACAATTTTATTTGTAATTTAGTAGCATGCACTTATTGCTTATAAACATTTTACATGCCATTCAAAAATAATACATGCAACTGTGGAGAATTTCAAATTGCAGACGAAAAATCTTGATCATTGTAATTCTTTCGGTTGTGACGTGTCGTGTGTAGCGATCGGCCCTGATTAGCCAAAATCGGGTTAACCGCCCTGCCTCGAAAAAGGGCAATCGGGGATGAATCGGGGTGCCATTTCGTCAGCCGGGGTGGGGTGGCTGCACAAATCGAGGTTAACCCGCTGATGCCTACGCCTTTTTCAAAAATAGCGCCTGAATTCAAACTACGAAGTTGGGTCAGGTTTTTATCGGGGCCACCAGGGTGAACTCCCCGATTTTCATCATAATAATCAATTTCGACTTGATCGATTATTTTTTACGTCGATCAATCGATTGCAATCGGGGTTGCATCCCTGATAAGGCGTTTAATTATCTATTGTTTAATGTTTAATTATCTTAGTTAGAAAAATAGCGTTTTTCTAAATGTTTGTATGCCTCAACATTGTGTTTTACAACAAAATTTTATTTATTACTTTTTTTTCTTACCCACCAAAAACCCCTATTTTGACTCACTTTGCTTGAGCATCAAAAACGAGGTTTTCTGGACGCTCCATGTGAACCATTTTAATCGACCAACCCGATTAAAAGGCTTTAGCTCCGGGTTTTTTACCCGCAGTCTCAGCCCCACGTTGGCAGCATTCTGCCTGGGGGTTGGCGTAAGTGGCCATGGTTTAGTCCTACACTCATACTCTATTTAGTGACTGGGTTTTTATATGGATCCTAATCTTTTTGTCGTTTCAGACAAAAATTCAGAGGGGGCCTGGAAACGCCGACCTGATTGCCGCTAGAAAGTGGACGCTCCGTCTCGAAGTGGCTTTAGCCGCCATTAACGGCCCCCAACAACAACCACAACAACTGGAGTACTACTTGGAGGACCGGCGTAACTCTTACCGCCACCGAAACAGCAGCAACAGACGACGTGGACCTGGACCTGGACACACTGATTCTCCTTCCATCATCAGAGACCAGGAACAGTACTAGCCAGCAGCCTACACGAGATAGACCATCAACGGCTTGGGTACCACCAGCAGGCACCCCTCAACAGGCATCAGATCAAACGAGACCAGTAGCCGGCCCTTCTTAATCTCCTCCTCAAATACCTCCACCACCCCCTCCACCACCTCCTGTCGTTATCCACCCTAAAATCAATTATTGATGTCCCACTACCGGAGGTACCCCAACCTTGCCTTGAGGAATTGGATATTTGATTGGTTCTGGTTAAAAAACGAGTTGACCCATATGTAAAGGTTTCTAGATTTTGTATTTTCCAATAGACAACTCTGAATAAGATGTTACAACCATGCACTTATATACCGAAGATTGAAGGTTAAGAAGGAAGGGGTTTACAATAACGCTTACTTTTATCATAAACAGTTAGCCTCAGGGAAGGTTGCATTCGTGACGACCTTCTTGCTGGGTGGGGTTGCTTTTGCTGGAAGGGGTGCTACGGTCTATTACATTCCTTCCCCCCCTTCGACAAGAAGAAATTGGTCCTCCAATTTTTCCTCTCTCTCATCCGATTTTCTTCTTCTCGTTACTTCTTTCCGGCATGTGGCGTGACAATAGTTAGATGAAAACTTGTTTTTACCTGTCACCAGCTTGACCTATTTTCTTTCCTTCACCATTTTCTTTGTTTGTTCGGCTATGTGTATATAGTTGGAGACACCAAATACAAGATATGTTTCCTTTATCGTTATTCATTGCCTTTAGGCTAATAAAAGTTGTTAGTTAATAAATGATTGTCTACGTTCCCTTTTTAAAGGAATGCTACGACAGATTTAAAATTTTTTCTGCTTTCTTTCTCTTTTCTTCTTTTAGTTTTTTCTTGACGCTCTTTTACGTCTGTCCTTCGTTTTTCTTTCTTCGTTCGTTTTTGTGTTTGCTTGTTTTGTGTCGGCATTCGAAAGAGATAAAAAAACAAAAAACATAATGGAAAAAGATTCATTTCAATTCTTGCTACGCCAACGTGGTAATTTTGATGACGTGCTGGGATTAATGGGCGCGTTGTTGTTTTCACCACCGTTCCGTTTTTACACTCGATTTCAACCCGAGGATAAAGAGTTGATAGTGCAATTATAATTGTTTTCCATACTCAATAACCCATTTGCTCCTTCCTCAGCTTGTGCTTTTGGCTTTCGACGAGTCTGGATTGGTGTTTACTATAACGTGTGAGTTGGTTTTCCCTTCTTTTTTTTTTATTGTTGGCAGTTTTTATCAATGTTTTTCCTTATTTGTTTTAAGCCTCGGTATCCTGGCTATGCGAGATACCGAGATCTTTATCCTCAACATCCCGCTAGGCTCTTATGGTGGCTTGAATAAGGTGAGGATATTTTTTATCCTACTTTACGGTCTGCTGTTTTTCTACCCGAATGTATTCTGTAAGATTTTGAAGGGTACTTCTAGGATGATGATGGAAATTCAATTTTGTTTCTGTAGTGTCTTCATTGTAGGGTTTTGCAGTGTTTCGTAATAAACTTTTGTTTGATCTTTAATTTTTTTTGTTTTTAAATTAGTTAATTGGAATTTGATTCGCTGTTAGAAGCTTTTCTCTTGCGGCTTCTTATATAGTCCCAATCTTCGAACACGGTTCTCCTTTGTCTGTCAGACGTGTAATCCCGCGGGGTATTCCCTTTGACGTCAGTTATCTCTGTATTTGCTCCGTGTTCCAATAAAATATTTATTATGTTAATTTGACTATACATTGTGGCTAGGCGTAGGGCCGTTTAGTTCCCTGGTTTAGTCGTCTGATTGATGTAGATGTGGATTTTTCTTTCGAATGCTGCCCTAGCGAGACTGTCATTTCTATGTTTTGCAGCATAATGTAGGACGGTGCTGTTGCCCTTTCCCATTTGTGCTAGGTTTATGCTTATCCACAAATAGTTAGCCAAATCTTCATGCCTGTAGGCGATGGCGACCATTAGTGGTGTTTCTCCAAGGCTATTATACGCTTCAAACTTGTATTTGTGATATCGCAATATCCAGATTAAGAGGTTGTTGTTTTCTGCTGCCGCTCTATGTGCAATGGTCTGGCCATCCTCTTCTATGTCTGGGTCAGCTCCGTAGTCCAACAGTAAATCTGTTATGTCGAGTTTTCCCGCTTTCACGATTGTATGAAGTAGTGTTTTGCCGTTAAATTTCTGGTTTAGAAATTCTGCCTTTGGGTGGTAATTCCATGCAGCGGGACCCAATTTCTTGATGATACATCTTCTTAATTATTTCTTCCCTTGGAGCGTCTATCATTTCTAAGAAAATTTCTTGATCACGTAGTCGTGTGATGGCCTGTGTTCATTTACGAATGGCATCTGCTCTTGCTGCGGATAAAGTAGGGTGCGTTTTCGTTGTACAGTTACTACAGTTAGGTAGTGTGGTTTTTTGTGTTGCATTTTGATCGAATTTGAACGTTGGTGGATAAAAACCATAGTCTCCTAAAAGTCCATCTCGTTGTGTTTCACTTTCTGTTTCAATATCACTTTCGATCTCTATGTAGTTTATTTCTGGTTGCCTTTCAACATCGCCTGCTTCACCACGTTTTACTGCGTCTTCACTGTCGCCCCTGGTGGCGCAAGCGAGAATCATAATTTTCTGTGTAAAATATTAGAGCGTAACAACTTTGGGGTATAGGGAAGCATTTTTTTAGTTCAAATAATTCAAAAACATGTACTATGTTCTAATAGAGCAAAGAAAAATGCGTCGTTCGGCATAAACAAATTAATTTAAGGATGTTTTGAAGTATTGAATTTAAATTTTTAGAAACGCCGGTATTACCATGGAATTTATGGGGGGAAAAGTGGTGTACCTAATCATGTGAACGATACTTTAGCGCCCTGGGTGTAACTCCTAAAATTTTTTCATGTCAACTATGAAAAGATGATGAATTCAGTTAAAAGATAACTTTTAGAGCACTTTGTTTTCTGATAGAGGAAAAAAGAAAAAAAATTTGACCTTATAAGTAACAAGATATTCAAGTTTTCCTAAGACCGGTAGCGTTATAAGAATGCACAAAAAACGGGGGTGTACCTAATCGTTTGGTGGGTACTGTACATCGTGAATTTCTTTTGCAAGTTTTTTTTCGTGTTCCGTTTCTATACTTATTTGATATTGCTCATGCATTTTTGAAATTTCGAATTTGATCTTGCCATTGAATTCATCTACATTTTCGGGTAGACCGCTTTCTGTTTCTCCTTTTATTGGTACCTCCGGTATCTATTCTAGTGTTAAAGATGCAGCCTCGGGTATTTCTTGCTTAGCTGTTTGTTCAGTTTCATCAATAATTTCTATTATTGCATCTTCCGTAATGGTGTGATCTTTCGTGACTGGAGGACTTTTTTTCAGTTGTTGTCTGATGTGTTGTTGATTGGCTTATTAATTCAATTGTTGTTGTTGTTGCCTTAGTTGTTGTTGATGATATTGTAGTGGACGTGGTTTCAGTTGTAGTTGAGGGCAATGTAGGTCCAGTATTTGTAGTTGTAGGCCTAGTGGTTGTAATTGTTGGCTTAGTAGTTGTAGTCAAGGCGTGGTAGTTGTAGTCGTAGGCGTGGTAGTTGTAGTCGTAGGCTTAGTTGTTGTAGTTGTAGGCTTAGTAGTTGTAGTCGTAGGCTTTGTAGTTGTTATAGGCTAGTTGTCGGTGGTGTGCTTTTAACGGTTGTTTTTATGGCTGTTGTCGCTATTGTTGTTTTAATTATTGTTGTGCTCAATTTTGTAGTAGGTTTCGCTGTCATCGTGGTGCTTGAAGTAGACGAAATAGATTTTTGTGTGGTGGGCGTAGTTAAGTTTTCGTTGTTTGCATGACTTTCTCTTTTAAGAAGAGGTGGCATAGGTGGGAGTTGTTTTCCGTCCAATGATTGTTGAGTGTGAAGCGCTATAACGTCTGCTGCCGTTGGCGCATTCCTGTAGAATAAGCATCGTTGTGCTTTGACGCAAGCATTAGCGTTGAACGGTCTTATGGTGAAATCAGACGTATATTCGAAGGCTTGACCCTTATTGGTTACTTTGCTGCAGTTTCCTACGGATACTTATGATTGCACTAGGGGATCGTTGCTTGTGATGAATGTTTTCAGTTTCTCTTGACATTTTGTCCAATCTGTGTCACAATTCTCCACAGTAAGTTGTTCGTTCGTGATTCGTCGAAGTTCGGGATGTGTGACACATTTTTCATTTGGATATTGTCCATTTTCAACAACCCCCAGGTGATCATGTCCCAGATGATATTTTCACTGCCATGATTTGTTTTCCGGATACCTCCAAATATGGAGGAGTTGATTGTGGTTGTAACCACTTTTCGTTGTTCCAATCGAACTTCTTGTATGTCTTCCAGTGTTGCGTCAAGGTAATTTTCTACTATATCCGGGTTGGTGTTAATTGTTTGAAAAATCCATTGTTGATTTTTTTCATGTTTTCCTCTGCAGCACATTGTTCCAATTTTAACGATCGGTCGATTCCTAAGGTAAGACACTTTTGTGATTCTTGAGAGATTAAATAACTGTTTTCTTGTTTCAATATCCATCTAGTTGATTGTTCTGAACAGGTCGCAACGAATATGCGATCTCCTTCCATTTCCGTGATGCCGATGTTGCTATTTTGTATACGTATCGTTTGGTCGACGATGTATTCGAATTCTGACCTTGATGGTAGAGGATCATCTTTTGAAAGTTGGTTGTGGGCTATTATTGAGTTGCTGCTTCCTGGTCCGTAAGCAATATAGATAGTTAAATTCTTCTGTACTAGTTTCCCTTCTTCTTCGATAACTGCCATTTTTCGGTGTGCCAATCTTATAGTTCCCAGGCGTAGGAGATGCTGTATAGTCGAGTCCCAAGTTGTTAATCTTCTAATGGGCTGTTCAATAGAAATTGGACATCTTGAAGAGTCCAACGTCTTATCCTAGACTTATACATTCTCTGTAATGGTTGCATACTGAAGTATCCATATCGGTATTTTAAAGGCATGTAGTTAGCGTGGTTTTTAAAATCTCATATAAAATTTTTTTTCTTCTCTGTAGGAAACGTCAAGTACGTCAGAGGGATTCCAACCACTTTGTGTCCTATTGGTACGATGTCCTTATCTGGTTTGTTAAGAAACGACATTTCAATCTGTCGGCTTGTGTCGTAGAGACGGCTGGTGTTATCTGACTCCGGTATTCGGGGAATGTCCAGGTATTCTTTTCCTTTTAGTAATGTTTGGGTGTATGAATTGTTAGTTGTTCTTTCTCCCCACACGATCGTATTTTGATTTTGGATGAATTTTCCTTTCTGTTGTGTGGTATTTAGCAGTCCGAAAGGGCTTTCAATTGGGCGATCTGGTTTTTCCTGTCGTAGCGTGATCTGTTCCGCCATACAGTTGAGGGTTTGGTATTCCTTGATGGCTTACCATTTACCTTATCCTGTAGGGGTGGCTGTGAAACTGAGTCCCGTCGGTCCGACTTGCATGTTATTGTCACCACATTTTTTATCGTTGACCATCCGCCAGCATTCCAGAGGGGTTATTAATATTGTTTCTTGTGAGTATACTGTATCGAAGGATCCGATCCAGAACGATCCGGTTATTTTCTTTGTTTTAGTTCACTGTCTACATGTCCATCCTTTCCAAGTGGCTGCTGGTTTTTGTTTAGTCACCAATGTGTAAGCAGTTGGTATCCTTGGTAAGTGTTGTGTTTCAGGTTTTTCGTTGTCACCGTAGTAAGGCAATTTGAAGTCCAGGATTCATCGAATTAGTAGTCTGGTCCTTGATATCGTCTTCGTAAGTTGTATCGGTGGTTCGTTATAGGAACGTTTTGGACTTGGTTACGGTAAAGGTTGGGTATTGTGTGGTTTGTTTGTTCTTTTGGTTCTTTTTCGTTCCTGCTTGGTTTAATGTTCATCTTCACTGGATGTACCAGCTGCTGTTTCCTTGGTCGGGCTGGTCGGCGTTGGTGAATTGTTGGTCGTCGTTTGGCTTCAACATTTTCTGGTAGGTTTTATAGTATTTATTCTTCCTCAGTTGTTTCTTGTTTCTTGAGATGTAAAGTTTGAGACGGTTGGTGTGTACCACGGATTCCAGTTTCTTGTTTTTAGTGTGCTTGATTTCGTAATTGATATCAGAGAAACTTCGAGAAATTTGAAATGGTCTGTTCCATCGATTTATGAATTTCCCTGCTGCTGGGGACGCCTTCAGTAATACGTAGTCACCTATGTTGTATTTAGTAATTTTCGTGGTTACGTCGAAGTATTTTTTCTGTAATGTTTGGGATTTGAAGAGATGTTCTCTTGCCAGTTTTTGAGCTTTTTCCCACTGCTTTGATTACACCTTACTGGTATCCTCATAGGTCTCGTATCTTCTGTTAAACTTGATATCCTTGGGCATTATTAGTTCTCGTCCGAAGAATATAAAGAATGGTGTTTCGTGAGTTGAAGCTTGTTTTGCTGTGTTGTAGGCAAAAGTAACGAACGGAAGGTATTTGTCCCAGTTAGCAGGTTGGTCTGAGACATAACAAGCTAGCATGTCACAGAGAGTTCGATTGAACCTCTCAACCAATCCATTGGTTTGTGGATGATAGGCCGTAGTCATTATTTACTGGATTTTGAACAGCTTACACACCTCTTGTATCAGGCTGGATAGAAAGTTAGTACCCTTGATCTGTTAGATCTACTTCTGGAGATCCATATTTAGTAAAAATTTTATTAACTAAAACCTTCGCAATTGTTTTGGCAGTTTGATTTCTCATTGGAACTGTAAAAACAAACCTACTGGCATAATCTGAAATCTCTAATATATACCTGTATCCCTTAGCGCTTTCTTGAACTGGGAACACTATATCCATTGCAATCCTTTCCCATAATCCTTCAACTAAAGGTAAAGGGTACAATGGTGCTTTACTTCCACCTACCGCTTTTCTTGTATTACACATCAAACAACTTTTAACGTATTATATTACGGCGGTACGCATGCATGACCATGTATACTGTCTTTGAAGTCTAGCCAACGTTTTTCCTACTCCTAAAGGTCCTGCCAATATGTGATCGTGATTTTCCTTTAAAATTTGTGGCACTAGTCTTACTGGCATTACAGTTCTTCCTCTGATATCTGCTAATAATCCCTTTTCGTATATTTTAGATTTATTTTTATCGTCCTTACTTGGATTGGCCTTTGCCATTTCTTGTAATATTGCTCGGCAATACTCGTCTTTGTGTTGGAGTTCGATCCATTTTTCCGTGTCCTTGGACTGATTACTTTCCATTTCGAAAATTACTTGTTTTTTTTTCTAGTTTCTACATTTCGCTTCTACATTTTTGTCTTTTACTTCTGATTTATCTTTTGTACCTGTTGACCTTGTTTCTACTTTTGATAAGGGCACTATTGGTGTGCGACTAAGAGTGTTAGCATTTTGGTGTGACTTTCCTGGCCAGTACCCAATAGTGATATCGAATTCCTGGATTTTAAGAGCCCATCGATTCTAATTATTTAAATGTTGTTTCGCACCGCTATCTCCCGATAGTTACCCGGGTTGCAGGTAGTTACCGGTGCTTTCTGGCAGCGCGTCTCGGATGAAGATTTATCTCCTTCGTTCTCCGTATAACGGTTTGCTTGCTTATGTTAACGGAGGCAGTGTCTGCATTGGAAAAATATACTTCAAAAATGTTCAATTAAATAACCATCATGGTTACGACTTGATAGCGGTGCGATACAACATTTGGTATCTGGTATCGCACCACTATCTCCCTATAGTTACCCGGGTTGCAGGCAATCGGGGCAGAGCCGAAGTTGCAACCGATTTATACTAAACAATTACCTGCAATTTCACCAGCTGTTGTGATTGGCTTGTTAGTAACAGCAGCAAAGAGACGCTGATCTTCCCGTGCTGTGTTTTTTTTTTGCCTTCCTGATCCCTCCTTACGTTTAAGGTCTTCGGTTTCAGAAAACGATTTTTCCAGAGCACCACGGTAGCCCTGCTGCAACCTAATTTGATTTATTAAGTGCCCGGCTAGGCCTAATGAAACCACCGAACCTCGTTCCGCAACACTTAATGTTTTTGCGCTATTTTCGCGAAACATTTTATTGAACTGAATCAGCCTTACAAGCCAACCCCCGCTTTTATATCAATTAGTAGCATAAGAACAAAGATTAGAAAAAACGACGCGCATGCCACTATTCATTAAATGAGTTACCATAGAGACGAGACTTACCATCCCTAAGTCTGTGTCTCGTAGTGTAGTTGAAAAAAAATTTGCAGTAGTTTGCAAAAATTATTTGCTATGCCTAACGGCAAGTTGCCCTACCCTCCCGCTCTTAGATAAATTTCAAAAGACAAAAATTATGAAACTAAGAGCGGGAGGGTAGGGCAACTTGCATGTCTCGTTTTCATGACAATTTTTACTTTTGTCCTCCCGCATTTTATCTGACCCCAATATTCGGCCAAAAACTCCATGTAATTTTACCACACGCTAGTAGATGGCATTTTTTTAAAAGGGGGGTAGTCGGATTTTTTTGGAACATACTGTACGTGTGTGTGTGTGTGTGTTCGGGTCATTGCCGATGGGCAGACAAGTCTGAACTTGTCTGACCTTGGCTAAACTAATACCATTTGGTTTTGCTGATAGGTTACCCTCCCTTACACTTCCTCCACCCTATTTACACCTAAAACTAATTCTTCACGTTAGCGCCCTTCTTTTGTTTTTCCCATTTTTATGCATTTCCGCCGTAGTCGAAGACGGAGGGAGATGCTGCAACGAGGTCAGTCTCAATCGTTTACGTCGTGGCTGCAGTCGCAACCTGTTGTTCCCGTTTTCTTGGTTCGTTACCTCGTGTTCATGTTTAATACATCGCAGCTTGGCCCTTTTGGCAACTGAGTTAGCCACATTTTCGTCTTGTTTATTTCAGTGGTTAACAGTCTATGATCTGTAAATATGGTAAACTTACACCCGTAAAGGTACGTACTAAACACGTCGATGGCGTGGATTTTTGCGTATGCCTCTTTTTCTGTGGTTGACCACTTGGCCTCGCGATCGTTCTGATGTTTAGAGGTATAGGCTATGACGACTTCTACGCCGTCTGATTCATGGAGGTCCTGTCCGTCGGACTACGCTAAATCCGCTGATTGGGGTGGAGGTTGTATTTGAGCCAAGACTGCTCCTATTCCATATCCTGAAGCATCCGTGTAGATGATAAATTCTCGAGAAAAATCCGGATAACCTAGGACAGGTCTAGTGATTATCTTCTTCTTAGTCTAATCTGGTCTGATCTATGTTAGTCTTAACAACAAGTTTTAAGGATTCCGGTGTTCTTCGCAGTCTTTGATTAATGAGAGCGTTATGGCCTGTGTTGATGTGATGTTTCACTTTTGTAGCTAGACCTAACTCGGATTCTTGGTCTGCAAAAAGACCTTTGTGTTTTTTTAGTAAAACTTCAATTTTAGTTCGTATTTCGTCTGATACATTGAGTGCTTGTTCTACTTTTTCAGCAATCTTAGCTATCTGCTTAGTTTGGTTATTAAAGTCTAATTAAGTGAAGTTACGATAATCTTGTTGTGTAAGATCTTCGTCTTCTCTATCAATTGGGATTAGTTATATATGAATGCCTGGTTTGCTAAATGTTACACTATAAATGGGCATGGTATTATTTCCAAAATTATGTTCTACTCCAAAGTGATCATAATATATTTGACGATTTCTAGTGTTAATCTTCACATTATTGTTAGATAAGAAATCTAATCCTAAGATGCATTGTTCATTTAAGTTGTTCATAACATAAAAGTGATGGTTAATAATATGATTATCGTTAATAACAATTGAAAATTCAAATTTCCCTATCGGTTTAAGTTCTTGTCCCGACGCCGTTCTAAAAATTGGAGGATTGGTATTTTTTACTTGCTTTAAGTTCTCATTACACTCTAAAGTATCCAATATTTTACTGGATACTAAACTAGCGGCGGCGCCAGTGTCCACTAAAGCTATAATTTCCTTATTCAAAATTATAACGGGAATACGTATCAGCTTAGGGATTTCTACTTCTACATCTGATCCTAAATTGTATGTTAGTTTGGAGTTACGTATTGGATTTATGGTATTTATCGGGGACCTGGGTTGTTGGTACGTGCCATATCTGTCCAACATTCTCTTGCAATATGTCCTCTTCGGTTACACTTGTACCAGGGTTTTTTTCGATTTTCAGTGGTTCGAGGATTGTTGCCAGGGTGATGTTGTTGCTGTAGAAGTCGATTGCTGTTATAACGGGCTCGATGTCTGTAGTTGTTAAAGTTTGGTCCCTTGTAGTTTCCTTGCCAGTTGGGGTATTCGTTCCGATATGGAGGACGTTGGTGAGACGGAAATTTGGTTTCCTCTATCCTGAAGGATTATAATTTCTTCGTCCTGACGAATTGTAGTCTTTGCGATAGGGACTGTTGTCTCTCTTTCGACTGAGACTTCTTTCTCGACTTGATTCTCGGCTGTTATGATTGTCAGCAAATCGCACTCGCGAATTACATGATCTTGAGTAGCGTTCACTTGAACGTGGTCTTCCTTTTTCGTATTGGTCAGTTGCAGCTATGGTAACGTCGTTTTCCTGGGAGGATTTCGTATTGTAGCGCCAATGTACTTTGTCGCTTAGCACCGGATGCTAAGAGATGCAAATGTGCGATGTCAATGGACTTTGTCACTCTGGCCGGATGTCAGAGGACTCAAAAGCCCGTCTATGACCGGCCAGAGGGGCAGTCCAATGTAGTGATTCAGACTAGTTGTTAGTGCTGTCAGTGCTGTTACTGTGTAATGCTGTGTGTGTGTGTCGTGTAAGCTGTCTATGACTGAATACATCCCTTAAACCCAGTGAATCTGTTACATGGTGGAGATGCTACTGCGTTGTTCACTGATCAGGTACACGTTTTAACTCAGGTAGGCGTTCGCTGTGAGGGGTCTCTGGAAATCGAACTCGGCAATTTATTGCCGGGCACGAGACCACAGCAACGGTCTGGGAGAGCGTGTATTTGGGAAGTGGGATCGCAGCGGATCCTCGTGTGAATGTCACACGGGAGAGGTGTGATAATAGACGCTGGGGAAAGGAGCCGTAGACGAGCAGCTGAAGAGGCCGCCAAGGAGATTCAGACCTATTACTCGGGTTTGAGGGCGGCAACACCTCTAGCACGATCTTCAACAGGATTGCAGGCAGCAAGCGCTGCTTCAGCTCGGTCAAAGGGCCGTTCGAGAGGCCCTCCTGGAGAAGTGAGTGACCTCACTTTGGGACAGAAAGGTACGTGGTTGTCCAGGGAAGTTTCCCTACCGCGGGAGGTTCCAGATCCGTCACAATTCCAGTCTGATTCCGAGCCACGGGGCGAGGAATTCGAGGACGCACAGAGCTGCCAGGATTCTGGGAATCCGGAAGCAGGGGGTGCTGTGACGGAAGGGACATACGAGTCCGTAGCTGCACGTAAGCAGCACGAGGGGGCTCGTGAGGTAGGGAACGAAGGAAGGGTTAACGCACGTACCGGGGCGGGTAACGAGAAGCGGCAGGAAGTGCGGGTCGTCGATCGTGATCAGGGATCACGCACGCGTCAGGCGGAGTTCGACGACCGCGAGTCGCTTATCCCGCAGGTGTCAGTCTCCAGTGTCCAGGAAAGGATCGACGAGCAGCGGAGGAAGTCGTACGACCCAAATTCGCTCGGAACGCAGGGGTCGGTGACTGGAAACCGAGAGGTGTGGCAGGGGTCGGCGTGGGCGGAAGGCGCTGGCGACAGGAAACGCATAGTTAGCGTGGAAGCCGATACCTCCGGGGTCATCAACAGATCGTCGGGTAGCGACAGCGGACAGCCGTTGGAAGCGAGGAACGACGAGCAGCGAGGGGTGGGCTTGGAAAGAAGAAGCCTGCGCGAAGGCCTACGGCCTAGAGCGTTTAGTACTCCACAGGAAGCGGCAACGGTGAGACAGGGACTCGGCGGATTCAGCGTAGGAGGATCGCCAAGCCGACAGTCTCTGGAAGATCCTGAACTCGAGTGGGACCCGTTTTTGGAAGAGGAGGAAGACATGGCGGAACGCCCAATGTTCCACTACAAGGAGCCGGAAAAGTTCCGGGGCACGCCAAAGGAAAACGCAATGGAGTGGATAGACCGGTTCGAAAGGATTGGTCGCCATAATCGTTGGTCGAATAACGATCTTGCAAGGGCTATTGATGTTTCGCTCGAGGGTGCTGCCTACACATGGATTGTAGGCCTTGAGGCGAGAAACGCACGCCCAGAGCACTGGGAGGACCGGGAGGTCCAAGTAGCCGGAACTGAGGACGAGCCAGCACACTACAGAGAGGTGCGTGGGCTCAAGACGATTTTCCTGAAGCAGTTCGTGGCGGTAAACCTGAAGCGGCAGACGGAAAGGAAGCTGCGCATGCGGGTCCAAGGGAAGGAGGAAGACATCACGGAATACTACCATGATGTTATGGATATGTGTCGCATGGTTCAGCCAGACATGGCCGAAGAGGTGCGCATAGACCACCTTTTCAGGGGATTGAGCCCGGCTCTCTACGAGAGGCTTTACGTGTTGGGCATTAAATCGTGTGAAGAATTCCTGGAGGAGGCGAGACTTCACGCAGATGCCGTAAAAACAGCCTATGAGAGGGGGTACGAAGATGCGCGTACAGAGCGCGAGAAGCCGGCAGTCGGGGCGGTAGGCCTTGACAAGGTGCAAGACCTACAGCGCCAGATTCAAGAACTGAGGGACGAGCTAGCCCGGGCAGGAGATCCTTCGAGGAGGAAAGAGAAGGAAGGGGGAAAAAGCGAATGGAACAGGAAGCAGAAAAAGAAAAATCTGTTTCGCTGTTATAATTGCGATGAAGAAGGACACATTGCAAGAAGCTGCCAAAAAGAAAAGAAGGAGAGGGCGATGAAACCCAAGAAGCCCGAGGGGGAGGAGCCTAAGGCGGCCTGCGCGGTGATTGGCGGAGACCAGACTATGGGAATGACAAATGGTGATCGTCAGCCGACCGAAGAAATTTGGATTGGTGGACGACCAGTCGATGCCTTGGTGGACACGGGAGCAATAATTTCAGTTATTTCACCATCATTGGCGAGTAAATTGAAGCTGAAAATAGTCCCGTGGGAAGGACCTATGGTCACGACGGCTGATGGACAACCGATGAACCCGAGAGGAAAGGTTTCCTTAACGGTCACGAATAAAAACGCGTCCGTGGAGGGTGAAGCCTTGGTCCTAAAGACGTTTGGACCAGAATTTATCATGGGAAGAAATCTACTGAAGCTGTTTCGAGAGCTAAAAATTTGTTTTAGCGACCCGCCAATAGTGGATCTCGGTGCCATCCACATGGAAGCGAGCAGCGGGAATGAAACAGTGAGGAAAGTGACAGCGATGGTGCGGGTGACGGTGCCGAAAAGAAGTGCGGTGCCAGTGAAAGTGTCAATCCCTGAGACGGGAGGAAATAACACGATTATGTTACTCAGACCGTCAAAGAAACTGCTGCAGAATAGTGGACTGTCGGCGGGTCATGCGCTGATCGACTGCTCGAAGACGAATGCAGTGGTTCACGTGATGAATGTCGATCATACGGATCACGTCATCGTGGAGGGAACATCCATCGGCCACCTAGTGCCCATTGACCAGACCAGTAATCTCTCTCTGGAAGTTGGTGAAGGGAGGGATGCAGCTGGAGAAGTGAGGGGACGGCCGGGAAAATCACGGGAGCCAGTGGCATTCGATCATTGTGTGGCGTCGACCTTAGCGGCGCAAGATCGAAACGACCTAATTGAGCTGCTGATAGAGTTCCAAGATGTGTTTGCCGACAGCGGTGATTGTTTGGGCCAGTGCACTGTGCTTGAACATGCAATCCCAACGGGAGGAGCGGCACCGATTAAACAACTGCCAAGGAGACGTGCATGGAGGGAGCGGGAATTGATTAAGGATGAGGTCGACAAGATGCTTAAGCAGGGGGTTATAGAGCCTGCTCAAAGTCCGTGGTCATCGCCCATCGTTCTGGTGAAGAAAAAGGACGGGAAGTGGCGATTCTGCATTGACTACAGGCGGCTGAATGAAGTGACAACGAAAGATGTGTACCCACTCCCGCGCATTGACGATGCACTGTCCAAATTGGAGGGAGCGGCTCTGTTTAGTGTTGTAGACCTTCAGAGCGGGTACTGGAAGGTGCCAGTCGCGGAAGCTGATAAGCCGAAGACAGCTTTCGTTACACCGGATGGCCTGTACCAGTTCCGAGTAATGCCGTTTGGGCTTTGCTCAGCTCCGAGCACATTCCAACGACTAATGGATATGGTGTTGGCAGGATTGAAGTGGACTGATTGCCTGGTCTACATGGATGACGTGGTCATCTTTGGAAAGGATGCTAAAGAGCATTTGGAGAGACTAGGAAAAGTCTTATCATGCTTCCGAAAGGCCAATTTAAAGCTGAAGATGGAAAAATGTGGCTTCGGGAACGAGCGTGTGCGGATGCTGGGTCACGTGGTAAGCAAGGCCGGAATCGAGCCTGATCCGGAGCACTGTAAGGCTATAGAAATGTTCCCGGGGCCAAACCTTAATGCCAATGAAAAGGCAAAGAGGAAGTGGGTGAAGAGCTTTGTAGGCCTTTGCTCATTTTACCGCAAGTTTGTTCCGAACTTCGCCCAGGTGGCGTACCCGCTTACGGTAATGGAAGGTAAAGGGGTTTTTCGTTGGGGAGAGCCGGAACGGAACGGGTTTTCCGAGCTGAAGGCTGCGCTGGTGAAAGCAGCACAGCTTGCTCATCCGGATTATTCAAAGAACTTCGAAGTGCATCCTGATGCCTGTGATTACGGCATAGGGGCGGCGCTGATGCAAGAAAGAAACGGGCACCCCATGCCAATTTGTTTCGTCAGCAGAGTGTTGAACAAATCGGAGAGAAATTACACAATAACGGAAAAAGAGTGCCTTGCCATTGTATGGGCTGTAAAGAAGTTTCGGCCATACATTTGGGGTACAAAAATTGTGATAAAAACCGATCATCATTCCTTATGTTGGCTGATGACCAAGCAGGAGCTAAGTGGCCGGCTTGAGAGATGGAGTCTGTCGTTGCAAGAGTACGACATTTCCATCCACTACAAGAAAGGAAGCTTGCACGATGACGCAGATGCCCTATCGCGTTACCCAATACAAGAAAGGGGTGAGGAGGAGCAGGCGGTGGCCATCCCAGTCGCTACTATAGGGTTGGATACACGGTCTTGGGCGGATGGTCAAGACCGGGTGAAGCAGTGGCGATGGATCAAGCAAGTAATGATCAAGAATGACTCCACCCAATACGGAAACTTCATGCTCAAGGAGGGCTTGCTGTACCTGAGAACAATCAGGTTCGGGCAGGAGTTTGATCGGCTTTGTGTGCCACCGGAACGTCGTAAGGAGGCATTGTCGTGGGTTCATGATGAACCCACGGCTGGGCACCTGGGGCAAACAAAGACTCTGGAGAGAGCTAGGCATAGATTTTATTGGCCTAAAATGGACAGGGCGGTTACCCGTTATGTCCAAAGCTGCAAGAGTTGCCAGACCCGGAAGCCGGATCAAGGGAAGAAGAAGGGGCTGATGGAGATAACGCAAGTTGGGGGACCCTTCGAGCGTATCGGCATTGATGTCCTGGGCCCTTTCCCGCGATCGCGAAACGGAACCACAAACATCGTTGTCGCGGTGGACTACCTTACGAAATGGGTAGAAGCCAGGGCCTTGCCGGATGCCACGGCCCGACAAATCGCAAAATTCTTTGTCGAGGACGTAGTGGTACGACATGGATTTCCACGGGAATTGACCTCGGACCAAGGGAAGTGTTTTACGGCTGAAGTCACCCGGGAAGTGTTGGCCCTGTTGCGACTGTCACATCGCATGACAGTGCCTTACCATCAACAAGCGAACGGCCTGGTTGAAAGACAGAACAAAACGCTAGCAGCAATGTTAGCGATGTACGTGGATGAGAGCCACGAAGACTGGGATGAATTCCTGGGATTTGTGACTTTTGCCTACAACACCGCGCTACAGGAGAGTACCAACCACACACCTTTCATGATGGTGTATGGAAGGGAAGCGGTGATTCCAGCGGATCTGCTGGCGGCGACGGGGCCAAGCCAGACGAAGCTCGTCGGTGCAGAAGACCTAATGAAGGCGATTATGGAGCTTAGAGAAGACGTAAAGGACCGGCTGGCCATGGTACAGCAACGTCAAAAGACGCAGTACGATGCCAGAGTCAGTGCAGCACCAGTGTACGAACCCGGAGACCTGGTGTTAATCTTTCGCCCGCAGCGGAAGAAGGGGCTCGCGGAAAAGTTACTGCATCAATACGTGGGGCCCTACAAAGTGATCAGGCAGGTCACGGAGCTCAACTACGAGCTTCGGAAACCAAGTGGAAAAAGAACTCTTGTGGTGCATGTGTCGCAGATGAAGAAGTTCGTTGTGGAATCGGACGAGGAGTCCGATAGCGACGAGGAAGATAAGAGGCTAGAGCATGCCGACACCGACTTGGATGTTGAACTTGCCGACACCAACTCGGGTGTCGCGCGTGCCGACACTGGCTTGGAAGAAGCACGCGCCGAAACTGAAGAGGGTATAGCGTGTGCCGAAACCGACATGGGTGAGACGCCTGAAGTCGACACTGGGGTGCCATTCGACGCCAGCACTGCTGCGACAGCTGTGGAGCCGCCAGCCAGGAGAGAAAAGGGGGAAGGAGGCGCCGGCCATTGGAGCCGATAGCCGAAATGGACGAAGGTCTACAAGACGGAAAAGAGTCCGCGGCCCCAGCAGCAAGGGAATCACCAGAGGGTCGTCCGACCAGGAAGAAGCGGGCACCCGGTTGGATGAAGAACATGCTGCTCTTCACTTTGGTCTGTGTCGTAGGCCAAATGGTTCAAGCAGATGAAATGAAGGGGAAATACGTCGCGACCGAAGGAGCGGTTTTTCATCCCGAAGGTACTTTGGCCCTGGGGGACTCGGAATGGGTAGTCATCTATGATGTGCCCACTAAGCGAGCGGAACAAGTAATTAAACTTGTCATCGTTTGGATAGACGATATGGTGCGGGCGTTTGACAGAGCACTCACGGGGAATTTCCCTATGGAAGTCACTCCGTTTTTGGAAGGTCCAGCACGTGACTTAGCGGAAATCAAGGCAAGAGCGGAGCGCCGGAGGCAGGAATTTCGGGAGTTGGAACGAGCTCTGAAAGGTGATGGAACCAGGCAGAAGCGCGGGCTGTTCGACGGAGGGGGCCAGCTGCTTAACTGGCTCTTCGGGACCGCTACGACAAAGGACCTGGAATCAGTGCACTCGAGGCTCGAGTCATTTGACAAGAAGGGTCTTGAGGTGGTGCACCTTCTCCAGGAACAGGCCACCCTGTTAAACGTGACCATGGGGCACTTGGCGGAGCATGAGTCCGAAATCGGTGCTCTCATGGCGGCGGCGGGTCAGATGCGGAGAGAGCAGGCGCAGCTGAGAAAAGTCTTCAATGACAGCTGGACCCACCTTGCCAGAGAATTACTTTTCCTGCAGAAGGTAACGAGGTCTGTGGAAAAGGCAAATAGGGCACTGGATTGGACGGCTGACGTTTTGCACGGCTGGCAAACCGGCTTAGCAGATGCAGCTATAGGGAGACTGTCACCACTCCTTTGTCCTCCAAATGTATTGGCTAAGGCGCTGAATTCGGTTCGACAGGCCTTGCCCCAAGGCTGGGGACTGACACCAGCATTGCAAGGAGGAAATGGCTGGAGAGCATACCAGGAGGCCAGGGTGGAGGCGGCGCTGGTTAACGGAAACGTTCGTTTGTTCATTCATCTGCCGGTATTTGAGTTTAATTATGCCTTGCAGATTTACAGTGTGTTTCCTATGCCGGTAGCCACCAGCAAAGGGGAGTCGGTATCCCACTCGTACGCGGGATTGGCTCCATACCTGGGGGTATCGCCAGATCGGCAGCTGTTCGTTGAGTTCAACGTGGACGAAGTCCGGAAATGCGCTCCATACATGGGCAGTGTGTGCCCATTCTTGAAACCGATTGACCGAAAAGGAAGGATGAAGAGCTGCGCGGCGGCTGTCTTTCTGCAGGAGCAGGAAGGAATCCAGAGGAACTGTCGCCTAGACAGTAAGAAGTGGACCGGCATTGACTTGTTCTACATTGGAGGAAGGAAGTGGGGTTACGCTGGTAAAGACAACGTAACCATAGTGCTCCAGTGCCCTGGGAAAAGGATCGGCGGAATCGGTCTACCGCAAGTGCTGCCAGCAGCGGGAGTCATAAAAATCCCACGGTTGTGTTCGGCAACCTCGGACGAATGGGTTCTGCAAGCGAGCTTCCGACAGATGATGCCAGTGAATGTGACGAGCGTCATCGACGAGGAAGCTGCAGGGATGCTGAGTGGTCTATTGGCACCGGTGGTCGAGCAATCGCAACCAGTGGCAAAGAGCCCCATTATGGAGGAAGCACCAGCCGCCCTAAGAACGCCTACGCGTATAGACCTAGCGGGGACGAGTTCACACCTGAAAGCGGTCGAACGCCTACAACGGCAATGGGAAGAAGAGGAGAATGCCAAGCGTTATCCGTTTGAATGGTTGGTCGGATGCTTGTTCCCGTTGCCAATTGTGGTGTACCTGTGGATCGAGTATCGGAGGCTGAGTAATCACGTGGACACCCTACTGTTGACTCGTCTTGTGGAGGTGCGGGAGCCCGGAGAAGAGGATCAAGGCCAGCCCGGGCCGAATGCAGTCGCGTGAATATTGTCGTTTAACCCAGATAAGTTTTACCAAATGTTAAAGTAGAAAACATAGGGGACTCTATTTGTTATGCCTTGTGGGGTTTGTTATCCAGTTTAGGGAACCCATGTCAGTAGGTAGGAGGGGGGATGTAGCGCCAATGCACTTTGTCGCTTAGCACCGGATGCTAAGAGATGCAAATGTGCGATGTCAATGGACTTTGTCACTCTGGCCGGATGTCAGAGGACTCAAAAGCCCGTCTATGACCGGCCAGAGGGGCAGTCCAATGTAGTGATTCAGACTAGTTGTTAGTGCTGTCAGTGCTGTTACTGTGTAATGCTGTGTGTGTGTGTCGTGTAAGCTGTGTATGACTGAATACATCCCTTAAACCCAGTGAATCTGTTACAGTATTAGTACATTTTAATTCTGACAGAGCTTCTGTTAATTTTTACTCAAGTAGTTAAATTTTATCGTTTTGTGGTTTTTCGTGATGCGTTATCCCTGCTATGACAGCTGACATCTCTTTGTCGTCTGTAGCTTCTTTTGTGTGTAGAATTTTTTCAGAAATGAAAAGTTGTTTACATATTGCGTCGAAATCTTCTGTGTTTTCTGGTTCGTAGATAAAGTTCTGCTTTATACTTCGGTAGTAATCCTTGCAGTTGGATTTTGCCTTTTCTGTGGTCCCTCATCTTTTTCACTTTGTTTAGTAATTGGCCTTCAATAATGGTTTGGTTATGATCAGCCCTTTCTTCTTTACCAGCGAAGGTTAACGTAAAGATAGTTTAACCTTAATACGAAAGCTCGGCAGTTTTCTTCCGGTTTTTGAGTTAGTTTTGAAACTTTTTTCTCTAGTGTGGCTAAGTCGTATGTGTCTTGAAATCGTGTTATTAGGGCTTCTTTCCAATCCTGGTAATTTAGATCATCGCCTTCCTCCTCAGTGTAGTTTTCATGCCATTCAAAGGCTTCGCCTTTCAATCGATCAGAGCAGAAACGTATTTTTTTATAGCCATCCCATTCGTTGTTTCATGCAACGTGCTCGGCACCTCATAGCCACTCTGATATTAGTTTTTCAGTGCATTTTTCTTTGAAGATTGGGATTGCCTTTTTGTTTTCTCTGGAGAATAGCTCTCCTAGGGCCTTCACTATTGATTGAGTGAAGTACCTGTTCACTTTCATTGCGTCTTTGTCGTCCTTCTCAGTTGTTGGAATATCGTTATCCTTGGGATTTTCTTGGAGGTACGACGCAACGCGAACGTCTTATGCGTTGTGTTTTTTTAAGTGTCCTCGTCATCGTGTGTTACGCCCATCTCGAAATTCTTTTTTAATTGTTGATTTTCTTGCTCCAAATAGATGATTGTCTTGTTTAGGTGTTCTATTTGGGTTTTAAGGTTTTCTATTGTTTGTTCGAAATCGTTGGTTTGTTCTTTTTCCAGCTCGTAGGGGAGTGACTCTCTTTCTCTCTACTGTCTGTCGGCAAGGTCAGCTCGTTTATATCACCCACTAGTTTAGTTCTTTCTCCTGGTTCGTCCTCGTCTAATATCGAATCGTTTGAGTCTTCAGCCTCGATGAATTTAACTTGAAGTTTCTTTTTATTCTTTCACTCGGTTTTCTAGAAATGTTATTTGATTTTCTTGTCCTCGTACCCGATTTTGGAGTTCTTGAAGTTCTTCTTCAAGGTTCTTGTTCTTCTAAGTAAAATCTAGCAAGTTTTTCTTTAAATTGATTTTTTCTGTTGCAGCCTTGTCGAGTCTGTCAGCCAAAACTTTTGTCTTATTCTGGAGCTTTTCTGCTGTTTCTGAGACTTGATTTATCTGGTTTTCTTCAGTGTTGAGTTTCTGGATCAGTCTGGTGTTCTCGCCTTCAAGTTTGTTGATTATTTCTTGCCCTTCGGTCTCGACAGCTGCGTTGTTTTCCTCTTTTCTTTTGAGATGGTTCTGCAATTGGTTCTCGGTTGCTAAGGTGGTTTTAAGGCTTTGTTCTATGTCAGCAATTCGGGAATTGGCTTTTCCAAGGGAGTTCTTCAGAGCCTAGTTTTTTTCTTGAAATTGCTCTAATGAAATGCTTAAAGTGTATTTGGAACTTTTTACCTTCTGTTTGTTACTCCCCAATTGTTTTTGCACATTTGCAAGTTCAATTTTAGGATAGATATCTGCTTTTTATCCTCAATTAGTGCAATTACTGACTCATTCTGCAATGCGCTGATGGTACCGAACAAAAATTCTATTTCT
Source organism: Daphnia magna (assembly GCF_020631705.1). NCBI lineage: Eukaryota > Metazoa > Arthropoda > Branchiopoda > Diplostraca > Daphniidae > Daphnia > Daphnia magna. Next base: position 10,016,664 of record NC_059184.1, read on the forward strand.
TTTCCATGCAATGTGTGTAGCTGTTGTAGTAAACTATCGAGTGTTCTGGTGTTTCCACCTTGTGCGATTATGTCGTCTTTGAGTGTTTTAGTAGCATTTGCAATGGTTTCTGCCGTTACACCATCTGTTACTTTAGAGATTGTTCTAGAAGGTAGTAAGTGTAAAAATGCAGCGAATTTTCGTCGCCTGACTTGCTTCTTGTTTCTGTGTTTGTAACTGTTGGATATTTTCAGTTGTTAAGATTGTCTGGTATGATTTACTTCTTTCTAAGTCTTGCTTAAAGTCTAAGTCTATTAAGGTCTTCCAATGGTCCGAAAATGGTTCTTGATGGTGACTTAAGTTTGGGTCTTGGTCAGTTAAATCAGATTCTTGTAGTAAGGGGTATAAAGGTAGTAGTGTGTTCTCGTTGAGAGCAGTCTTTTGTTTAGGTGAATCAAACGGCATTCGCTTACCTCGATGGTGTTCCGATGTCAGTTGCTTGAAGACTTATAGACCTTATTAAGATCCAAAGGTATGGGTCAAGCCTACCCCCTAGCGGCGCGTTTCAGTGTGAAGGGGTGCCGTGAACAGCCGCTTTTTATTTGGCTTGCCGCATATGGCATGGTAATAGGCTATTCAACGGTAGCAGGCGACTACCACATTTTTCGTAAGTTTTCTGTCACGTTGGATTGCACGATTATGCTGTATTATGACTAGTGATACTACTATCTGTAGTTTAAAGCTCTCTAAATTTGCTGAGGGTTTAGTCCCAGAGGAGAAGAAGTTGTACTGCGATTTTTTAAAAGAATTGGGGTGTGTTGACCCACTTACAATTCCCCTATCAGTGTATAAAAGTGAAAAAAAAGTGAAAGAAGTGCTTCCTCCAATAAAAAATAAACATTTAGTTCTATATTTAGTTATTGAACGGAATGGCAGTGATGGTGAGAAGTTTGAGGCATACAAAAATCTAAACGGTTCTCCCCAATATGTATATAACACTTTTGCCGATAAACTTCTTGCCTTTCCACTTCCCAATGGCATTGTGATCATTCGCAGTCATATAACTCACTCACAATCTCTAGGAATTAACCCAACAACACCGTGGGCTGCAATACATTCTGATGGAAAAGTTAAAGTTGCATATTGTGACTGTGCTGCTGGGTAATCAATTGTTGACAAAAGTTTATACGTGTGCTAGTAATCATTTATTGTTGTATTAAAATAGGCTTGGGAGAGTCTGCATTCATGTTAGTGCATTGCTGCAACTTGCTGTTGCTGAGCATGAACTCCCAAGTCGTAGAACTGAAACTGCTTGGAATGCTGATGAAGATCAAGTAGCACCAACATCTAAAGCTTGCAATATCGTTTACATTGCAAATGTTAGCTGGTTTACCTAGAATACATAATGTCAAATAAAAGTTATCAGTGTTGTTATACAACTGAAGTTTACCTGATTGGAAGTGGTCAGAACAAACACAAATAAGTCCAATAGGGAAATTATCATAATTCGTTCCAACAACTTCTTTCCATGCAACAAGCCTCCTTTCCAACAGATCCTTATCAAATGGCAATAACTTTTTGATATTCGGGTTTGGAAACTTAAAAAAACTACGGGAATTTCTATCCTTCTTTTTATAAACTGTAGAAACACCACAAATACAACACACTCTTGTATTTCCCATTTCTTGTAATGTTGTTCGAAACCGTGTAATCCAACATATGACAGAAACTTACGAAAAATGTGGTAGTCGCCTGCTACCGTTGAATAGCCTATTACCATGCCATATGCGGCAAGCCAAATAAAAAGCGGCTGTTCACGACACCCCTTCACACTGAAACGCGCCGCTAGGGGGTAGGCTTGACCCATACCTTTGGATCTTAATAAGGTCTATATATAGACTTACATATACTTGAAGACTTATATATAGAAGCGTAGAACACTTGCAGCTGGCAAATGAAGCACAGATCAGAAACTTTTCTTCCAGAGTCTCGTTGTTGGTCTCGCTGGGGCCTCCAAATGTAAAAGTTTCTAGATTGCGTATTTGCCAATAGACAACTCTGAATAAGATGTTACAACCATGGACTTATATACCGAAGATTGAAGATTAAGAAGGGAGGGATTTACAATAACTTTTACTTTTATCATAAACAGTTAGCCTCAGGGTAGGTTGCATTCGTGATGACCTTCTTGCTGGGTGCGGTTGCTGTTACTGGGAGGGGTTGCTGCGGTCTATTACACATAGTTATTTACTCGTTTTTTTTTACTCTTTTTCACTCAAAACAGGTTACTCTGATAGAGGGGTTTTTGGGGTGTAGGATACAACACCCAACCTGGTAACACGTAACCCGAAGGGGGGCACTTCTCTAATCTAGGGACCCGGTGGTTAGGGAGGTTGTTGAGTCTGGATGATACAACATCCAATCTGATAACACCTAACCCGTCGGGGTGAACTTATTCAGGCTAGGGTCTAGCTCACGTTGGACAGGATTGGATAAACAACACCAAATTCGGTAGAACCTAACCCGACCAGGCCCGACACGCTATCTAGTTGTGCCTAAAACTCACCAGGGGTTCCTTATTTTTAGCGTATTTGCAAAAAAAACCTTCTTCCTTCTTTTTGTTCAATCGGAACAGGCTCCTAGAATGGGGAAGACCTAGGGGGTAGTAGATACGATACCGAACCTGGTAAAACCTAACCCGTCTGGTTGAACACCAAGCACACGCCAGATTGGAAAGATTTTACAGCACCAAAACAGGAAGAACGTAACCCTGTGGAGGGGGGAGGGGGAGGCCACGTTAACTGGCTGGCAGCTCACTTAGGGGCGTCCATTCCACCACCGCAGAGTGGCGTGGCCCTCAGTACCCTTACGTTAACTATTGGCTCACGTCACCCAAATTGTGGGTTGGCACTCTTATGCCTGTCTGGCTTAAAGTTCTTGGCATCGCAGCCGTTAGCAACCGTGTGGTGGACCTAAAGAGACCACACCCAGTAAGGAAAGAGAAATACACCTACTATTACCAGGTTGAGGAACATATTTATAAATTATTAGCCCCGGCAACCCGCTTCCTAGTCAGACACACAAGAGGGGCTACCTTGTTTTGCCGTTGCATTGACAGGGGATTATCCAAGGACCTCTACAACTATCTGACATGGGTGACTTTTTTGAAGACGACTACTAGCGGAGAGTGGGGCGTCCTCTACAAATTGATATCAGCTGAACATTTCACAGTACTCAGGGATCCCCCCTCACAACGACGGACCAGCCTCACTACTAGCGGAGCAATGGAGACTAACAGGAACTTGAGGGCGATCCCCCGTAACATCCAATATGACCCTCGGAGTAACCCTACTCCCGGAATATTCTCCAATTCAATTGAGGAGGATGTCCCTGATCCCACACAAAGAAACCCTACTGGTACAACCACACAGACGTTACTTCGTAGGATGGCGAGTGGGTCAATATGAGACCTTCTCATAGGAGCGGTGGCGAGTGCAAATAAGAAAATGAGCAGTAATGATCCGGCTGAGGACTTAACCAGCACGAGACCTGGTTGGCGGAATGACCCACCTAAGGCATAGCACCCAGACACATCCACATCCACAGAGCATTAGTAAACGGCGGGTGGGGACGGGAATATGAAAGGCTACGGGCTGAGGCTGACAACCTAATATTCACTGTAATGAAAATATTACGGACCTTAGTGATGGCCGCCCACCCGTGGTACCAACCGGCCGACCATTTCAATCTCCTTCCCCTAGACTTCTAACACAGGAATTAGCAGATAGATTGAAAAAAACATATGCTCGAATGTGCATTTAAGTGCAGTGAGGATCTTATCATGGCCCAGATTGATAAGAAGCTAGAAAAGTTGACGAGAGCGGTGGACAATATGGTCCTGAATAATGACTTTTCGGATCAGGAGCTCGCCGCGGCAGACGAATTTCGACGTTTTTTAGCACGAGGCGAAAGAACGTATACATCAAAGGATAGCATTGAACAACCGATTGCATTTTATTTCCCAGTAAACCCCATGTCGAATCAACGCATGATGGTCTCCAACACGCAACCAATCCGAATGACATCTAAAGGGTTTAGACAATCTGGTGACTCCCGGCAGAGGCAACGCCCAAGAAACGTGAGGGAGCCTGACCCCCCTCCAGTGCCATCCTAGAGTCTACGGACGGCCAAGGAGCAACAGCGGAACCCAGAGGCGTAGTCCGATCGGTGACCTTCGCGCTCAGAGAAACCGCAATGTAATCTTTAGGTTGCGCGAAGAGAGGGACGGGTATCAAAGGGATTATTTCGATGAGGGATACTCTGGTAACTTCGGGCAGCACCCACAGCACTCAGGGTGGGAAAAAATGATTAGATGACCACGCAAGAACCAAACAATTACAAGACGACTACTAAGAAACTCCTCCAGACAACGATTAATGGACAACGCAACCAATGATCTGGTCCTCAATGACACAAACATACATATACTCCCGTCCCACCAGGAGGTCTTGCCTAGGGGTATAAGCTTCATCCCATCCTCCACTTTCCGTTTAAACCCTGATAAAGATCTCGATAGGTTTAAAAGAAACCTGAATTTGAGATGTTTTTGGGCTAACAAACAGGTTACCACACATAGCAGCCTTAACTCCGCAGTCTTGAAATCCAACTGGGAACCACCACAGGTCTTTCACCAGTTCAACCAGAGTTGGAGAGACTTTGAGTTAGCAGCTAATGCCGTAGTGGAGTCGGATAGATCCAACCTACCCACGAGGCTCCGGTATGCATGGAGGGATTTAACAACCAATCCTAACTTCTACATAATAAAAGCGGATAAGGGAGGTAGATTGGTGATGTGAAAAAGAGAAGACTATAGAAATGAAGCTCTAAGACATTTGCTCGACGCGACTACATACTGCCAACTTACCCACCGACTTGCGAAAGAAATCTACAAGGGGTTAAATGAAGTAAAGAAATACTGGGTTGACCAACTACGAAGGGGTGGCCACATATCACACCAAGAAGAAACCAGGTTATTGGCTAAAGAGTACTCTATGCCATGCATCTAGTTTCTTCCGAAAATACATAAGGATAAGCGAGCGGACACTTGTACATTCGCTGGCAGACCAAATTGTAGTTACATTCAATGGTTGCCTCAAATCTTTAGATTCTTACCTAGCCTTATTAACGATCCCTCTTTTGAGGGTAATACAGTGTTCGCTAGCAGAAACTAGGGACCTTCTTCGCGTCTTATGACATACCCCCACTTCCGGGGGCGACTTTATTTTTGGCTGATGTTGAATCACTGAGTCCGAGTATCCCCTGGGAGGATGGTATCACCAGTGCGAGCAGATTCTACGCAGACAACTTGGCCGTGCTCCAACAAGCCGCCTTGGATTCGAATCGTCTACCTCCACCCACGCCGTGGCACTTTCGCAAAACACTTTCATTGATCTTGAAGAATAATTTTTTCCATTTCCAAAATGAATGCTGGTTCCACCAACTTAGTGAAACCACGATGGGCGCATCCATATCGGTGTATTTTGCCAATACTTTTATGTATTACCGCACACGGAACTTGATACACAACCCCCACCCCACTTGAAAATGTTCACGAGGTACATCGATGATATTATCAGTATATGGGCTAGACCAACAAAGGGAATAGAACCGATCTTTCAACAGACGGTAAACATTGATATTAAACTCTCGTTAATGATTGGAGGTCCTCGTTAGAGGCATTAGATTTGAGAATTAAAATGGACGAGGCGTGTAGGATTACCACTAATTTGTACAGGAATCCAACAGATGGCCATCAATTTATACACTGGGCATCTAATCACCCCTACCACTTAAAAAAGAGCCTACCATACTCGTAACTGATACGCATTAGAAGAAATTGCACTTATATGCAGGAATTGGGGTTTAAGCCTCTATGTTGCTACAACGGTTCCGCATGAGGAAATATCAAGAGCAGGTGCTCCAAGCAGTTCTCGATAAAGCAAGAAACCTAGATAGGAACGCATTGATCTACGGAAATAGCAGAGCTGAGGCAACTAAGTCTGAAAGAATGAACCTGGTGACGACGTTTCATGGCAATTGGGCGAACACCTACGGAATATCATGCCGTGGCACTACGAAGCTCTACGGGCATCCGTGCAGGACGAGAATAGAGACTGAATTGAGGATGTAGAACAGTTCAGTGAAGTATAGTATAGCATAGTACAATATAATATAGTATAGTGCAGAATAGTAAAGTGAAGTATAGCATAGTAAAGTTTATCATAATACAACATAGTATAACATACTATAGTCTAGAAGTAAACAATAATATAGTTAAGTATAATATAGTAAAGTATAAAAAATATAAACATAGCTAAATGCCCAAATTTTAAATTAAGAAGTATAGTAAAGTATTACTAAACTAACAATTCCTCGGACAGCAATAAAAATAAAATACTTAACTAAACTTTACTTTTTAAAATATTTATTGCTAAATAGTATGGCAAATAGTAAATTTACTTTATCTAATTTAATTATTAACTTAAGAAACTAAATTCAACTAGGGGAGACCGGGGCTGCTTGGACTTTGGGGTTGAATGCTTTTTTGATGTTATTCCAAAACCAGTTGTTTAAAAAAAATTTTTTTGCACTTGCTTATTGCAAATGTAAAAAAACTTGGGGGTTTGAATTTTCGTAAGTTAAAACACCTTTGTTGTTTAAAAAGAACAAAATTTAAAAACAGGTATCCGAAATTGTTAAATTTTTGATTTTTATTTTTAAGATAGTTTTTTAGTGTAAGTAAGTTAGTTACACTTGTAGAAAATTGTATTCTACATTTTTCTACACTAATTTTAATTCTTCTCAGTGTCCCATTTATCTAGAAACTTTAAGTTTATTTGCAAAGAAATTTGGGGTAAGTTTGCCCTGACACCTATGGGATTGTTTGGCAGTGTTCGCTGAACTGAAGGGGAGGAGTTGTGGGAGGAGCTGAATAGACGTTTGGTTGAAAATAAAATGTATTAATTGATAAATGAATGGCGAAATTTTTTTTTAACAATTGGAATGCCGTTTCTCACGAAGGCCATGTTCAGAGTTCAGATTGCTCCTGGGTTTTTTTTTAAATGGGAGGTTCTTAGAAATCAATCTATTTTTTAAAGTAATCGATAATTAATAGAACCATTCTCCATCAACCAGCCCCATTACGATAATTTAACAAGAAAGCAGATTTATGTAACTTTTTACACATAAAGTGATATTTTTATTTAGAATTTAGTACTAAAACACAAAACATGATTTTTATAAATTGTATATTAAAAGAATGACAGATTATTTTATTCAAAACAAACGAGGGTCAATTCAACCCCACTATTTCGTCAGTAAAAGCCGAGATATGACGATAAAAAAAAATTCTAATCAGCCCCGGTTTCCCCTACATAAACTTATACAATCATACAACAGCTAGATTTGAACCACAAGTCTTAATCTTACCAATCAAGTGCAATACCATTGAGCTACCCAATAATGCAACCATACTATTATTTACACATTGCATAATCCGATCTGAACATGTCATTTAATAACGATTAATAATAATAGATTCATTCGTAGAAATAATCGAATCAACTAGTATTACGTTAAATACACAAACCAATTTAACTAAAATAATTTTAATGAAGTACAGTACCCACCCTTAGTTTCCTAATGCTGGGGCCATTCAACCCAGCGTCTTATGGCGAATGGTGTGTAGCGCGTATAGGGAAATGGGGTAGTAAAATTAAAATAAAGCTAAAAAAAATATAGTGTTAAATAAACAATAAGCTATCCAGTACAATTTTATTTAAATTTTTTACCTACAATATTTGTTGACTAGCATGCTAGTCATCAAATATCCAAACACCGCTTCGCCCTATGGGGTGCCTACACATTACTATAGGGGAGACTGGAGTATGCCGGGACACCGGGTCAAGAGGGAGAGTAGGGGGAAAAATAGTAGATTTTAATTTTTTAAAAAATATTTTTAGTATGTTATTTAGATTAACAAAACTAAAAAAACGTTTTTTTTTAGTTAATTTTGTCTCCGCCATTTAATGTTTCTAGAAAAAAATAATCGCAAATGGCATGTAAATTTTATATGGAAATGAAGCTTAATCATTTCTTTATCGTTAAAAACAAAAATGATAATTTTCGATCAATTACTGTAGATAATATTAACGTTTTAAAAAAATAGTTTTTATCGGGAAATCGGGACAGCTGTTTTTGACTACAATGGGACATTAGTGGGCGGGTTTGGCCTTCAAGCCCATCACTCATCACCGAGCTCATGACGCCATTACTGTTCCTTACAATGATAACAAGCAATCGATTATTCAGCATACTAATCGATTACAATAAGCCCAACCCCCACCTATCTTGTAATAAGGGTTTTTTATCATATAAGAAAAAATTTTTATTAACACAATAATCAAATTGAAACATTTATTAACTTATAGAGTCTATGCAGTGGGACGCTATTTCAATTTTTACAAATTTTTTTAATGAATTTTAAGGCGAAAACGGAGGACGTCCCTCACCCTAGTGTCCTCACTTACCCCTCAAAATAGGCTCCTCCCACAAATCTAAGAAAACTTTAAAGGTCTTATAGACCACGAACGGATGCTGAGTTGTCAGTTTTCAAAATGGTCGAAAATCTCGATTGTGGTAAGGCAGCCTAAAATGGTTTGTTCGAGTGGTAATCTTAGTGCAATCCACTTTTTCAGTGCATCGATTTTGTACGTTCCAGTGGAAACTCCGGCACCGTCCGAGGTCACTCAAAAACTGCACTTTCTTGCCCGACATTTTTAGTCAGTGCAAGCGGTGCAGTGCAATTTTTAGCAGACGAATTTAGAGAGTGTGTTGTTTAGTGATAGGAGCCTTTTTTTTCTTTCGTCTGCTACTTCCTCCAAGCGGCGAAAAAAGTGAAAAAGTGTTCGAGTGTAACCTTCATTTTCTGACAACCCGGTCGAGTGCATGACGTCACATGCCCCTTCTCGTTTCGAGCCAGTATGCACTGGCTACTGCACCGAGTGCAGCCATCCGAAATCGACATTACTATACTACTTTAGTTACTTACCCACCCAAAACCCAATCGTTTGTCTGATTTGCCACTTGACGCGCCCCAACTGATCGTCTGCTTGAAACAAAAGAAGGTGGCATCCCGTGATCCCTTATAAAAAGGCATTGAAAAAGAGTTGTCCAGTCCTAGGCCAACCGTATGGCTCATTTGAAGAGCCAAAGGGTTGACCTAGGTTACGGAGAACAAGTTGGTTTATGTAACTATAACAAGTGTTACAGTTATTTTGGGGGTGTCTTTCAACGAGGTAACAGTTGCCAGCGCCAGATGGTGTTGCCGTAACCCTTTTTTTTGTTGTCTGATTGGCTCTGGCTAGGTAACGCCTAGGGCTGTGGCCCGGACCAAATGGGACGGGTTTTTTCTTAAAGGGTAAAAATTAACAGGGTTTTTTTCCATAAAGGGTTTTGAACCGGGCCGACGATCCAAAAAAATTACCCGTCCCGCTTGACCCATGGGTCAGAAAAAACCACCCGGGTCGGGTCATGTCCCACGTAATTATCGGGTCAAACGCACTTTTCTTCTCTTCTTTTCAGTCTCGTCATCAGACTCAACCATTACATCGTTTATATTTGCAAAACTTCTTTTTTTGCCAGCAGCAGGACAGGATTTAGTTACATTTGGACGTTTTCTGCGATTGGTGGCCAATTTTCAAAACGATTTTTTCCACTATCCGCAATATCTTTACATTTTTTTACAATGAGCTAGAACTTGAAGTAGGAAAGCATAGCATTTTAGCATAGTCTCCAACAGATCAAAACTATATGTGATTTTGTTTGGCATAGAATTGTGTAAAACTTGTGAAGAAATTGTGGAAAGTGGAAAAATTGTTTTGAAAATTGTCCACCAGTCGCAGCACTATATTGAGACAAACGTCCCGAGGCGCCTGTGGGTTGGTGACTTGGTGGGAGGACCCAAGTTCCCAAATACGCAGAGAGATACCCCGATTGCTGGCCGTTACTGTAGATTGCTATGTTTTTAAGCTATTTTGCTTTGTTGACTCGTAACTTAGCGTAAGTGTTAAAAGCTTCTTTTTCTTACTACTAGATGGCGCCGCATCTCGGGTTAGCCCAAGAACCCCTTGAACCGTACCGAAACCCGTCCCGAAAAAAAAAAATTCCTTGAAGGGTTGCCTTTTACAGTGCCGGTCCAGTTATAGAACCGGCCTGTGCGCGGTTCTATAACTGAATGGTTCTATAACCAAGCACCCGATCTTAGTGCCACCTATCGTTGGTTCTTTCATCCCTCAAACTTTGACGGTCTTAGAATGTAAGGGCACATAGCAGAGTGGTAATGCTGTTCGCCATGGATCTATAGTCCCGTGTTCGAACCGCTGCTATGACTAACCTAAAAAGATTTTTAATATTTGTATAATATAGTCTATGGCTATGAATGGTGAGATACTAGTGTATCTTCATTGGTGGGGGACCATCCACAGAGGAAGTGGTTTGATGAACTAGAAGAACTGTTGTCATACCAGAAGGAAAAAGAAATTAGAGTTGGTAGAAGGACTGGAATGGAACAAGGTGCTAGAAGATAAGAATGAATAGTGGAAGCCATTGTATTCTGTTGTATTTGGTATGAATAACTTTACCGCCTATTATTATTAGTTGGGTCATTGAACCAATGTACAACATTGCCTTAAAAGATAAAACCCATTACAGTACTATTTTTTTGCATGTTTTAAAAGGCAAAAACCATTCATTCCCGCCATAGAAAATCGATATAGTACATAATACGGCCAACGGTGGCGCTGAAACACGGCAAAGAAAAATCGGTTCGATAACCGAGCCGGTTCCATAGCTAGGCGGTTCTATAACTGGACCGGCACTGTATCGGTTTTTTTTTTTCCTTGACCCGGGTTTTCATGACCCGGGCCACAGCCCTAGTAACGCCTACCCGTCATAGGAGGTATTCAAGTTTACAGGCCTTAACCATTAAGTAGGCTTTGGTAAAGAATATGCTGTCATGCAGACGACTTGAATCTCATCTGGTTAGTGAATAGTTATCCAAATATTGCAATAAGACTTTGTATTATGGCTCCACGTGAACTCAGGAAAGCTGTTACAGCGGAATCTAAAACGGTAACTGTGTGTCCATCAAATGTTTATTTCATCCTCGTACTCAGATTCTTCTCTTTCTAGAATAGCGGTGTGTCAAAAATTGTCGGGCAGAGATTAGGTAAGGAAATCAATCACCTTTTTAGATCCAATATTTTTTATAGTACATATTTTTAGGCCAGGGTAAATTGGTCACAAGAAAAATGCTCCGCAAAAATCTCCGAAAAATAAAAAAACAGAGGAAACAAGGTCACAAGTACTTAACTGACATCCAAGATGATAACCTTGATCATAGACCTAAAGAAGACAGCATAAGAGAAAATTTTGAGATTCATGAACAAGATACACTATTCCAAGCTAGAGGTTCAGCCAAAATTTCAGTTACTAAGGGTAAATATGGGGGAAATAAGAAGAAAAAAGAAAAAGCTGACCAAGAAAAAATAAAGCAGCGAACAAAACAGCTAAAAATAGCCAACAAACTGGAAGACAAAAATATAAAGAAAATAGAAAAGCAGTTGAAACTGCACAAGCGGAAGTCTAAGGGTGTTCCCAAATCCTTTATAGATGACGGGCTAGATTTTCTTCTTGAAATCTGTGACCCAGAATCCAGGAGTAAGTTAGCCAAAGAAGAATTTGATTTTGCAGATAATGATGCAGGGTTTGAAGAAGATTTGGCCTCGTTTAATGCAAAGAGTGAAGGCAAGACAATTAAAAAAGATTTATGTCAAAATCTAAATGTAAAAAAGTCGTTTACAACAAAAAACGTCACATCCAGGACGAAGACTATGCTACAAGAAGATTCTTCGTACTTTGATGAATCAGGCTCAAGTTGTGAAATGGATGAAGAGATGGCAAAATGTGACTCAAATTGTGAAATGGATGAAGAGATGGCAAAATGTGACTCAAATGAAAGCTGCAATCAATCAGAAAATGAAGACATCCAAGGGATTTTAAGCATCAGCGCAAGGGTTTCTAATGACAGCGAAGAAGAGTACACAGAAGATATATACGGCCGCTTACGGGACAAAAAAGGGAATTTAATAAAAATTCAAACAGCAGAGGAACAGGCTAGTAAATATATCCCTCCAGGAAAGCGATTGGCTACTGTGAATGAGTTTAACGCAGAAGCACACAAACTGAAACGCCAAATGAAAGGCTTATTTAACCGGCTTGCCGAAAGTAACTTACCAAGCATCGTTTCTGCTGTAGAAAAACTATATCTCAACCATTCGCGACATAACATGCAAGAGGCGATAAATACCCTTATTATCGAGTCATTGGTCTGTCAGACTCTCTCTCCCGAACGCCTTATAATGGAACATTGCGTTTTGATCGCAGCACTTCATGCAAATGTAGGGACTGAAGTTGGCGCCCAGTTCTTAGAACTTGTTGTACGAAGATTCGATGCAGCTTATAAAAGAAATGCGGCCGAAACCAAAGAATTGGACAATTTGATTTTAATTGTGGCACACCTGTACAATTTTGGACTTGTAACCGCTTCTCTTTTAAAAGATATCCTTCACATGCTTGCTGAAAGATTCGAGGAAAAAGACATCGAAATTATTTTAATTATTTTGAGAGCAGTAGGGTTTGGCCTGAGAAAAGACGATCCAGTATCGCTGAAGGAAATAATTTTTACCCTACAAACAAAAGCTGGACAAGCAACCGAACAGCCAACTAGAATTCGTTTTATGCTTGAAATCTTGTTGGCGATCCGCAATAATAATATGACTAAAATACCTAATTTTGATATTAGTCATACGGAACACCTGCGCAAAATATTACGTTCTGTAACGAAGAAAGGAGATGCCTTGTGCAAACTGAATATATCTTACTCTGAATTGTTGGCCGCAACTAACAGAGGTAGGTGGTGGATAGTAGGGTCCGCATGGATGGGACAAGGACCGAATGCCACCACTCCGCTTGTCAAACCGGAAGTACAAAATTCAGACGAACCACAATACAGTGCCGAATTGCTGGAAATGGCGCGCAAGCAGAGAATGAATACTGAAGTAAGAATATAATACTAATTATTATTATGGTTATTATTTTATTTTATATTTTTAGTTCTTATTATTTAAATTATCATTATTATGATTTCTTTGGTTATAAGTCTATCATTGGGCGTCCATTCTGTTTCACGATTATTTCTTGTTTTCATTTTAAAAATACAGGTCCGACGTAACATATTCTGTATCCTTATGACGGCAGAAGATTTCGTTGAAGCTTTTGATAGGATAATACGTCTTGGCTTGAAAAACCAACAGGAACGAGAAATTGTGCACGTAGTCATGGATTGCTGTTTACAAGAAAAAAGCTTCAACCAATACTATGCTTATTTGCTACAGAAGCTATGTCATTTCCACCGACGTTTTCAGATTGCCTCGCAGTTTGCTGTGTGGGACCATTTTAAAAATCTTGCGTTACAGTCTGAATTGCAAGTCAGTCATTTGTCGAAATTGGTGGTGCATTTGACGGTGGAAGGTGCTCTTAGTCTTTCCGTGCTGAAAGTAATTCAGTTCTCTGAGATGGATCGGGTATTGGTCCGCTTTCTGCGTCAGGTTTTGTTAGGTAAATTCGGTTGAAGTCTGAGAGGAATGGTCCTCGTAATTCGCAAAATTTTATTCAACTAAATTATTTCAGGTATACTCCTGCACCCGTCGGAGACTGCAGTAAAATCAGCATTTGGTTGTCTCGTTTCACCCAAACTAGGTCTTCTCAAAGATGGATTAATTCTTTTTATGCATCATTTTCTGATGAAAAATATGGGGAAAATGAGTGTGTCTGATGGTGAAAAATTGAGAAATCGCATTCAGATAGTTCAAGAAGCCTTCATATGAACTAAATAAACGAATTGTAATGCATCCAGATTTCTTATAACACATTTGATAACTACCGTATTCAGTACATGGGAGTATCTCTGAGATTTTTTCTCACTGAGATTTTAGGGTCACATTTTTTTAGTTTCCTCGTTAGGGTGCACGGGGGGGGGGCTATAAACTCGAACAAATATTCGTACACCCCAATATTTTGAGCAAAAAATATGAAAAATAAAAAAAAAAAAAAATGTGAAAAAAAAAATTATATATATAAGAAATATAAAAATATATTTAAAAATTAAAAATTCGCAATACTTATACTTAATATATTGAAATTCTCACACGGCCGCAGTTATCAATTATATATTATCCTAACGGATGAAATAGGTAAAATAGAAGAACCCTACTGTAAAATAAGATGTACGCCGAAAAATTTAGTTTTTTGACAAAATTTTGATATGGACTTATGCCTTCCAACTTCTAATAAGTAATAGATAGCGCAGGTAAACAATAACATTCCATCAAAGCTTATGGCTTGCATCGTTTCACGCTGTAACTATATTTCTAATACAGTTACAGTTCGAATAGAGCAGTAAAACATCCTGCGTTGCGCGTTTTCCACAAATGCGAAAATCTCATTTGTGTCCAAGTTGGTCTGCTGCGGCTGCAGCGTGTTATGGAGAAACCATCTTCTTCACGTTAAAAATTAAGTTGTATGCCGTCGGGTATGGGAGAGGGTCGAGGGGCGAGAAAGGGACCCAAGTTACAACCAAGTTACCCGATGGCATAGCCGCGGGTAGGGACAACGAATGCAGCACATGTCGGGGGTGATCCAATATTTCAAAATGATCATTTTTCCCATATAACAACTACACTTTTTACAAATTAAAAATCAGAAAGATAAAGACTAGTTCTTTATCTTTCTGATAAAAAAAAAATGACCTTGTACGAGCAATCTTAGTATAGACCAGTTTCGGATGCTGCGTTGCAAAATTTAAAAAAATCCAGGGGGGTTTCGATTGCAGGGGGAGATAGGAAAAAAGTGGGTTTTTGATTTATTTACCCTAGTAATACTTTTCCAATTCAGGAAATGTTCTAGAATACTACACTTTAAGACATTCTGCGTCTTCTCCAGTTTTTATAAATAATTAATCATCCCTAGTTTATCCATGAAAATTAATTCAAGTAAAAGGCTAGGTAGTAGTACTTTTCCAATTCAGGAAATGTTCTAGAATACTACACTTTAAGACATTCTGCGTCTTCTCCAGTCTTTATAAATAATTAATCATACCTAGTTTATCCATGAAAATTAATTCAAGTAAAAGGCTAGGGATGCTGTTTAGTATTTTTTGCGTTTCTAGTGTCAAGAAAATATGTAAACATGGGTGATTCAAATGTGGATATGGGGATAATGGATAAACTAGGGAGGATTAATTATTTATAAAGACTGGAGAAGACGCAGAATGTCTTAAAGTGTAGTATTCTAGAACATTTCCTGAATTGGAAAAGTATTACTAGGGTAAATAAATCAAAAAACCCCTTTTTTCCTATCTCTTCCTGCAATCGAAACCCCCCTGGATTTTTTTAAATTTTGCAACGCAGCATCCGAAACTGGTCTATTAAAAAAAAATTCACGCGCGAGACACCGTTAGGCCTATTTCGCGTGGGTTAAAACGCTTTTTTTGGACCGAGGTGATCCAATACCTGGCGTGGGTACTGTAAGTGAAATTGGTCCAATGCAATTTTTGTCAAAAATGTTAAAATCTATGCTATTCATCTCATACCCTAATTCACTGTTTACCCGTTTACCTGTGGATCTAACTTGGAAAGTTTGTCGGCCAAAACTCGGTTGCACGACCTGACCATATCTTTGCGGAGAATAATTATCTCTTCCCTGAGTTTCTAAATAAACAGACATAAAAAATTTGAATTGGCATTACTTTATACAGAGCGAATGTTTTTAAAACAAATACCTTTATAGCATCATTTCTTCTTTTAACCTGCTTTTCTTTCGCAGCTTGTTACTGGTTTCAAACTTCCTATTCCTGCTTATATGCTTCTCCATTTTTGATTGTTTAAGTGGCAATAACTCGTTCAGATGCAGACAAAAATGACATGTCGAGCCTCGCTCGAGAAATTTTAGGCATCTCTTGGATCACCAATTAAATTTCCCCTGAGTGACACTTTTCATCATGGTATATAAGGACTGATGGTAGGGGAACTTCAAGGGAGGCTGGCGTATGAAAACGTCACAAAAGTGGACTTAGCCGCCACGCGGCGCTGGGCAACAACTGCGGTGAACAAAATGCACTAGTCATATGGAAACCTTCAGAAAAAAATTGTTTTTGCAACACATTTACATTATATTTTTGGTTTTTTCAACTTGAACCGTATCCCCCTTCCCGTTCGGATTACTAACTGCTTCTTTAAATGCAGAAATATGTGTAAAAAAAAACAAATTGCGTGTTTTTTATTCAAAAGTAACAGAGGAAAAACTTCATGATTTTTATTAAGTAATAATGGAGGAGGAAGACTCCAACAGATAAAAATGCTTTCAATTAGAGCAGCAATTATAGTGGTAGAGTGTTGATGTAGAAAACTACGTATATAGATTGCAGTATAATAACCATGATGTATAAGGACTAATGGTGTATCAGTCCTTATACACCATGCTGCAAATAGTCAGACTTTTTGCGTTAAAAGTATAGCAAATAGCAATGAAGTGTAAGATTGTCATGAGATTGAGGAAATTTTGAAGATAAGAAGAAATTGACGTGGTCGTCTGAACTAAAACTTAATTAAATAGTTCGGAACTCCGATTCCAGCGTCTGCAGATACTCCTCGAATGCTTTGTCATTGTTTACTTTGATGAGTTTTCGCAGCTGTTTTACTTGCACGCCGATTTCCTGTTTGACAAATATCAAAGTTATTAACCAAGGTATCCTATCATCAATTTAAAATAGTATCCCTAATTACCCGCAGTTTTCCATTGGACAACATCAAAGACGTCTTCATCCTCTTTTGCTCTTTTTCATTTTTCTTTTTTCTTTTTTCGAGTTTAAGAGATCTGTTTAACAAGTTTTGTCGAAGTTTCTTGCAGTTGTCGCATATTGGTATAACTGAAATACTGGGAGGAATCCGTCCGGTGATCGGTTTAGTAGGAGATGTGATGACACAGCCTCGACAATTTAAAGATCGCCAGTAGGCATTATTTTCTCTTAGTCCCATTTTGCACTGAAGAATGGTGGTTGTTCGGCCGTCAGTTACACCAGTGCACATTGGAGCATTTTCAAACATTTCTATTGCATAATTTAGTTGAGCAACTGAGTTGACCACCAAAGGCAATTGATTCACGTTTTCTATTTTTTATTTCTAACGTGGTAAGATATTTTCTCTCAAAAGACGTCCATACTTTTCGTCATTTCCATGATGCCGCAACGGCAAAAGTTTGTTTGGAATAGGAAGAAGTTCTTTGGAGATTCTCCTCTCTGTATAATTCAGCAGGGTGGTAAAACCAGTTCCAATTGTCTGTGCTCCCACAACAGATTTTTCCGCCGGAGCGCGCGCGGTGACAGCATGGGGGAATATACACCATTTTAAAAAATATATAACTAAGTAACTGATAACGGGTAAAGCTTCAATTTTTGTGTGGTAATTCATTACAATCATATGAATAACTCTGCCAAAAATGAATGTCGTCCGAACAAAAAGATTTTGTCTGCGAGCATTTAAAAATAAATTCTTTCAATGGAAATTACGCCCTGGCGAAACAAATTTTTCAAAATTGTACCCAAACCAAAAAAAAGGAAAAATTTTTTTCTTTCTTATCGTTCTTTTCGTTTTTTTTAAAATGAAATTTACCGGGCCAAAAATGGAATTTATCGCAAAAACGCGCAAAAAATAAGGAAAAGCGCGGAAAATTAAGATTTTTTAAATTCATCTCCTGTTGAGCAAAAACAAATTTCCTTTTGCAAGGTGTATTGCAATATCATAGAGAACACACAGAAAAAAAATCAGCCAAATCAATTTTTTTTTGCGACGGAAAAAAATGAGTTGGCGTGGAATGACCCAGCTTTTGGGTTGTCTTCAAAACTGTAACCTGATCTACAATTCTGCACACAACAATGGTTAGGCATCATTCAGTAGGCCAACAGCAATATCCATAAACGTCCAAATACAACAAATTAATTAAGTATAATGGACCAACAAATTTAAGTCAACATGCCGGGATTATTTTCTAGGGTTTAATTAGTTACTCACGAGAAGGAATATGCATTCAATAAGTGGAAAACATGAAGGAATTGAAGCAAAACCCACTTAACGCCATAACAACCATAACAAATCTTCGCCGCAGTTGTTCGCCAGAGCCACCTGGTGTTCAGAGGTTCGGATTCTGTACAAAAGCTGAATACGGAGTTCCCCTACCATCAGTCCTTATATACCATGCGTTTCATTGTCGCCAATTGCTCACCAAACTTTGGGTCACAGCCAAAACATAGTGAAGACGAATCAAACCGATCCATAGCTTCTTCTAAATCTAAAATGCACACGAAACTTTTTGGTAAGAAAATCGGTCTCACTAGTACACCCTTCGAACGGTAGAACAACTCATTTCGTATTACGGTTACGGATTTTGAGTAAACTACTTTATCGTCAACCTTTGTAAACTTCACACAGGTTCTTGTATAACTTTCTCGTCTCTCTTTGCCAAAAGTTTCCACTTTGGCAGGTAGCCAGCACCATGATGCATTAGGTGTTTTGGCCTCAGTGGGATCTAAGATTAGACCGCCAATAGATTCTTGCAATGAATTTTTTTTAACATTTTCTGGGTCTTCATTGGTGTCACTGAGAGTGCCATTCTTATTAGATGATTCACGCTGCATGTCAACTGTTACTTCCAAGTCATTAACAGCTTGCACCTTTGCTGGGTCTTCGTTGGTGTCACTGGCAGTGCCATTATTAGATGATTTACCGTGCAAGTTAACTGTTGTTTCCAAGTCATTATGTGTTACAGTTTGCACATTTGCTGTTACATCATAGCTACCGTGTGAAGCATCCTGCATGTTAACGATATCCTGACCAGTGTGACTTTCTGGCTTGATGTCGCTGGTAACATTCTTTTAGCCATACGACTATTTCTAAGGTTACTTGAATCTAAAATTAAAATTATTCATTAGTAGGGAATTCCATTTTCAAATAAAATGGTGTTGTTACCTTTTCCTAGTACAGGAATTGCGCCTTTTTTTAGCCATAATTTTTTTCTTGGTGTATATACACCGTTGAAGTCAATCTCCCCTTTAACTATGTCCTGCTCTAGGAAATGTTTTGAGCAAATATGATTATTCTTGGAAAGCGTCTTGTCAGATCTGCCTCGTTTAGCAGCTTTTTTCCGTTTGATGAATAAAGTGTCATCTTTAGGAATTTTAAACATAGACACTTTTTCACTTTTCCTGTAACCACTTGAACAACCATAAACAAAGCATTTTTCGGCATACTGAGCCTTAGATAACAGTCTTATTAACTCGTATTATAAAAATGCAGAAATTAAAGACATAAAACATCTATTTAAACAACATACCGTACATTCGGCCTCAGCCGGTAACATAAACACGTCCTATTACAATAACAGCACAAAGGTGTAAAATTTTCTGCACTAGAGAGAAGAAAAACGTGTTTAATATAATGAAATAGGCAATGTTGTGAAAGGCGCAAATTTCAAAAAAATTTGAATTTCAATCACAAATTTAACATATAAATAATTGCCTAATCTAGATGAATTAGGTATTTAAGGATAGGAAATTGAATTAAGCCTAAATGAAATCAATTTCTGGACACATTGATTGGTAATTTTATAGATAACGAGCGAAAAACCCCAATTTTTACTATACCCCCGAGAGGCGAGGGTCCTCCTATACTAGCGAACCTGGCGGGGAATCTTGGGACCGTTTACTGAACACCCGCTGGTCTTGGGGATAGCCGAGATTGTACCTTTCCCATTATATCGTTATTCCACTGTGGAAGATGTGACCACGCAATGGAATTAACCAGTAAAGTAAATGTAGGAGTCCGGTAGTTTTTGGGTTATCGAAGTAGAAGCGACTGTCTTCGCGAATCAGCATATTGTGCAAGACAACACCTGGCTTTACGTAATTTTAAACATTTTGAGGGCTTCCAATCATGGGTTTGCGGAAAATGCGCCATTGGTTGGTGACAATCCCGAAAGCATTTTCAATAGTTCTTCTTTCTCGAGACAACCTAAAGAACATGTCTTGTGAAGTGATGTGTCTGTCCTATCTTATCAGCTAATAAGGTTGAAATATAAAAAAGTGTATTGAATTCTATCTGTAATTGAAGATTAGTTCTTCTTTTGTCAATAATCCTGTGCTTCGGCCGGGATATGGCTTCATTATGTTTGGGTAGCCGGAGAAATAGGACCCCGACAAATAGGACCCAAGAAAAGGCCACGGAGAAATAGGACCCAGTGAAATAGGATCCCTTTTTCTAACTTTATTTTTGTGGTCCTATTTCTCCGCTAGATGGGTTCTATTTCTCCCTCCGTGGTTCCTATTTCACCTTCATATAGGTACGGCCTATATAGTTTTCAGCTGACAGAACAGCGTCACTGGTTAAAATGGGCGTCTGCCGGGCGTTATCACTAATGGCTGCCTATGTTTCCACTCCAGCATTGCCAAACTTATTTTTTTCTTATAATTAACTGAATTACTTTAATACCCGCGAAACCTTTATATAACGAAACCCTTCCTATTCAATATGATAAATTAATTTCTAAATGCATCATTCCATTTATAGATCAATAAGGAAGATGTCTAAGACTAATGAACAACAACCATTAGAGCAAATTAAAAGGCCGACAACCCTTTTTTACAGGTAGGTATTGAAATTAAAATTTATTTCAAATATATATATAAATATATTTTTATTGTGTATTCAGAATAAATGAATAAACCGAGATTACAAATCTTACAGAACATTCATCAATTCTTCATAACATGAGCTATATAAACTAGTTCATATGCAATGTATTAATGCAAGAAAATAAGAAATAGGAGTTGAAACAAAAAAGTTGTGGCTGTTTCAATGTGTGCAACAACGTCAACGTTGTTCTGTCAGCTGAAAACTATATAGGCCGTACCTAGCGGAGAAATATGACCTTAACAATAAAGTTCAGTGCTTACACTTTTATGGTTTTTACCCCGTTTCAGGGTTTTTAGACTATTTTTTTACCTTTTTAGGGTTAAAAAACATTTTGGGGTTTTCCAACATTTAAGGGTTTTTTATAGGGTTTTAAAAAAATACTCGTTGCAAAATGATTGGCAGCTCTGGCGCTGCCTGCCTTTACAAACATAGATGCATGCAAAGTTGCAGACGACAAGAAAAACAATTCAGTCGAACTCGTAACGCCGAAAGTCTAAACTCGAAAGCCCTAGCGTAATAGAACACTGCAGCATAGAACAGGCCAATTTTCCCATCCCAGATCAAACACAGGGTTTGTAATGTGTAATTGCTGCCGTAATTGTGAATTCCAAAATAAGTTATTCAGAAATGTGTGCTTTTGAACGTAAAATTTCCTTATTAATCAAAATGCAATATAGAAATTAGATTTTTCTATGGTTGTCGGTTTATTTTTTGATGAGAAAAAATATCTGTTCTACTTCTACAGCGTTTTTAATTACTTTTTCTGGCTTTTTTCGGGGTTTTTTAATGAAAACTGTCAGGTTTTTTTTTTAGGGTTTTTTACAAAAAAAACAAACCTATTTTAGGTTTTCTGGCAACGTCACAGGGTTTTTGCTGGTGAAAAAGTGGAAGCACTGATAAATTTAGAAAAAATTGGTCCTATTTCCCTGGGTCTTATTTCTCCGTGGCCTTTTTTTGGGTCCTATTTCTCCGGGTCCTATTTGTCAGGGTCCTATTTCTCCGGAAATCTATGTTTTTTTTTAATGGAAATGCATCATCCTAGGGTAAAGGAGTACACGACGTTGTCATGTTGTCTCCAATACGGAAAAGTTTAATTTAATGCGGCGTCTTTACTCACAATGTCTTGTATACTTAGCAAGCATAAAACAACACGCACGCAATAAATAAAAAGCCATGTATTATAAACCGATTTGCAACAGGTAGCCGTAGAATAATTAAACAAGCTCGTAAATTGAGGGAAGAAGACTCATGACACTTTAAGGTTACCAATGGGTACTAACTTCAAGGCATAGACGTAATAAAGTAATAGTCAATCAGCTACTTAGTGATTACTTAAAGGGTACTTATTCTGCGGCTTGCAAGAGTTACGGTAGCGGGCTCGGCGGGAGAGCTGCAGCGGCCTAAGTTGGCACACGGAGCAGGCAGAGTAGATCTGACTGCCTTTTGGGAGTTTGCGGTGGCTTTTTATATGTTAGTCATCATCCCGCGGGGGACATACGGGACAATGTTAAGGTATAGGCGGACAAAATCGGGCGGTATCGGGCGAATTTGGATGTCACGAAGAGGTATAGGCGGACAAATTCAAGCGGTATCGGGCGAATTTGGACGATTGTTAAAAATAGGCCGGGCAGTTTCGGGCCGTTTCGGGCAATTCCCAACAGACAAAAATACATCTATTTTTAGCTACGGCAGGTTAAGGCCGTTTTGGGCGGCTTTGGACAAATCATAAAAGTTTCTATTTATAACGGGCGTGCCGAGACTTGTTCTCTCCGCTTGTTATATTTTCTAGAAAGTCTAATAACTAGGTCAACTAGTGGGGTATTAAGTTAAGGGGAGTTTAAGAAATAAGGTCTTAGTTTCATTAAGCAAAAATAAAAGGGGCAAGAAGGGGCTTCGCTTGGCGTTTCGTTACATCGCTCCCCGTCATACTAGATTGCGTCCCGCAATCCAAAAGAAAATTCAGGGACCTGTGGGTCGGTTGCTTCTCGGCTGGTAAACCGCCGTAGGGGGAGGACGTGGGGGCTTACAGCAACATTTCCATATCAAACCACAAAATCCGAGGGCGTAACAAGCACGAGCGATCAGTAGGAAAATAGCGATGAGCAGGATGATGAATGAGTAGACTTTAAAATTCTCGAACCAATTGTTAAAGGTTCCGAGACCTGCTTTCTCGGCTGCGGATACGACGATAGCCGATATCCCTGTAATTTGATTGGGGACAGTCAGGGAGTGTTCGTTCATGGAGGCTGTGATATCGGCCATTATATCCATTGGGCTAATGAGGACTTCCGTATAAGCGGGATTGGTTTGATGTTGATATTCGAAGAAGTTGACGTCTTGATATCGGAAAGCGTCAGCCAAATCACGCTGTGGGATGACGACGGATGCTTCGACCGTTTGCCACGTGTTATTGCGATAGGCGTGAGGTTTGTCGTTAAAATTCACGATACCTCCAGCCCAGTAGCATGGCGTGAAAGCAGTGAGTTCCCAACCGGACCGGCCAATGGTGAAATTGTTGAACCGCGGTTGAGGTCCACAAGTGGTTGTATCCGTCGTGAAATTTACTGTTGTAGAGGTGCATTGTAGGGCTGAGACGACGTTTCCGGTGGCGATCAGTTTGATGCATTGCCGAAGACCCAGCTGTGCGGCTGCCAGCCATCCATTGTATTGGGCAGTTGACACGGCTTGTGCGTGTTTAGCACGTCGTTGGTCACACTGCATGCTCTGGAAGATGCGGATAAGTTCATTTTCGTGACGGATGGCGGCGTCCTCTAAATACTGGATTCTTGCGTTTTGTCGGATGTTGATATCTAAAGGGTCATTTCTTTTTGTCACAATATCCTTGATGATGGATGGTACGGTAACTGCGGACGGTCCCAATGGGTATTTAATGATGAACAAATGGTTGTCTCCGATCACGGTCCAACTGTCTATTTTTTTGTCGCATTTCACGGTTTTGCAGCGTGACGTCAACCGTACGTGAAAGTCCAACTGTTTGGAGTCGTCTTGGAGGATCCAAGTCCCGTTCGTTGAAGATTCGTACCAGAATCCCACGCCTTTCTCTAATTGTCGGATTACGATATCAGTTGGCTTTCCGTAGGTGTCGATCCAAAATAATGTTAGATTGTTATGGGATAGAGATCCATGAGATACGTTGGTTTTTCCTAGTGGCGTGTTATCATGTCTCCTTCGTCAATTCGGGAAAGGACGACTTCTTCTAACATACAGTTGACTGTGACCACAGTGGTGGTTCTTAGCCAATAACCGAAGTCCTCCGGTTCTTGGTTAAATATCCATTTGTTTTCTGATTTCATCATTGGGCTCTCATTGCCTCGCCTCGATTGTCTCATTATATCACACTCTACCGCCGTCGCTTCCATGGCGATGCGTTCCGGAACGGTAATAACTTGTCCTACGAAATTGATCGTGATATGCTTAATTGATTTCCATCTACCACAGATGTATCCCGGGAAGTTAAAAGCTGCCTTTTTGTCGGTCATGACTCGATAGTCGACTTTCGTATTCGAATTGCGTGTGGCAGGTTCGCAGGAGCCATCGGAAAATTGGAGGAGTCCGACTCCGCTTGGTTTGTTGCAGTCGCATGTCGTGGTCTGGAATGCATTGGTTGAGGAGAGCAGTAGGAGTAGCGTGACGAGGGTCGGCATTATCTAAGGTAATCATAAAAACACCTTGATTTACTACCGTATTTCCAGGCAGTAAATGTTTTTTTTTGTTTTGTTTTTGTTTTTGTTTTTTGTTTGTTTGTTTTTGTTTTTGTTTTTGTTTTTTATACACTTATAGGGTTTGGGGGGGATGGACATATATGTGGAGAGCAATGGCATATGGCCGTATATTAGTATTATTATCTATCTGTATCTAAAACATCCTATCTTATATGGGGTAATAAGCATTAGGGGTCGATGGTCGGATAAGGGGAGCTACAGGGGGAAACATGGCGTTGTCGCAGGGGGGCAATGGGGGAAAGTAAGATGAAGATGGAGGGAGAAGTGAGAGATGGCGAAATGGACTGCCGCAACGTACGTTTGCATACGCTGTTTGTATCCGGCTTTATTCCCGACATCCTAAATTGTGGGGGGGAGGGAGGTGGTTGTGGTGGGAGTTCGTTTATTGAGGGGTTTTGTTGTTGTAAAAATTTTACGGGGTGGAAGTTGGGTAAAGGCAGAATGAGCAAGGGTGATATAGAGCAAGGAGATGGGGAAAACGGTAGACGAGCTTAGAGTTAGCGTATCAACTATAATTTTATTGCTAGTTTCATCCGCGTTTATAGGGCGCATCCTATATGATGGCCGATACGGACTCTCGGGAGTTTATGCAGCATTAACAGTGTCTCCCGAAAAACAACCCATTTATTATTATAAGTATTTATTTATTTATTATTATTATTATTATTATTATTTTTATTTATTTTTTTTTGTTGGGTTTTG
The DNA here is from genome assembly GCF_020631705.1 of Daphnia magna. Classification (NCBI taxonomy): domain Eukaryota; kingdom Metazoa; phylum Arthropoda; class Branchiopoda; order Diplostraca; family Daphniidae; genus Daphnia; species Daphnia magna. The sequence goes on from NC_059184.1 coordinate 10,042,009, forward strand.
TTTTTTATTTTATTATTTTGTTTTTTTTCTTGTGTTTTTTGTTTTGTTTGTTTTGTTTAGTTTTTTTTTTTTTTTGTTTTTTGTTTTTTTGTCTTTGTTTTGGTTTTGTTTTTTTTGTTTCGTTTGTTTGTTGTTTTTTTTTTTTTTTTGGTTTACAATTGACAAAGTTTTTTATTTATTTTTTTATTTTTTTTATTGAAAAAGCGAGAAAAACATTTATTTGTTTTTGTGTTACATAGTTATAACACATACATAGTGTATAAAACAAAAGCTAGCACTAAAGAAAGTAACATAAGGAAGAGCTCCCTGTGGTTTATGCCTGGACGTGTGGGGGCCATGAATAGTCCCGGTGATGGAGTTGCTCTCGGCAGCTGTAGGTCCATCGTGGACATCCGGCTGTAGGAGGCCGGTGGCCACGCTGCTGGGGAGAGGCCGAATGGTGTCCATCTCCGCTCGCTATCTCCACCCGGTTGGGTGAGCCGCCCCACGTAGCGGTCCAGGGCGAAGATGTTCTCCCAGTTGGGAGTTCCATCCGGATGGCTGGTTATGCTCGGAAGAGCGTTCCGGTTCACGAAGTACTCATCCAGAGCATCATCGGAAACGTAATGCCCCAACTCCGTGGAAAGGGAGCGGGTTTCTGGGAGGCTGACGGTCTCGTCGTCCTCCGTGATGGTATCGTCCAGCTCAACGGTGTCGTTGAGCGATGTTTCCATCCTCCAGATGTCCTCGATGAGACTCCAGTCTTCATCCGAGATGATTTGGGGAGTAGACATGTTTGCTGTATGTTTGTTGGGGAAGGAATGGATGCTTGACGTTCGTTTTCGAGGTCCTTAAATACTCATTTCTCCGCCATTCGTCAGCGTGTTGTAGAGTTAGTGAACTTTCGTTGGAGGATCTTGACCTAGGCTGTTCGGTTGTAAACGGCTAATTGTCCCACGAGTGTCGTCCAATGTGCAGCACTGAACTTTTATGTCCTCTCTTGACCTCGATTTGTTTATTTATTAGGTTTTTAAATTTCGGCGATGAGACGCGTCTTTGGTCTAATTGTCGACCTGGCGCGTAGCCGTGGAAGATTTTTACTTGAAACACATGTTTCAATGGGAGTGTCACACATGTGTTCGGGAACCATGTCGTCCACTGTTTGCAAGGTTACACTCGGAGGTGTTGAAGTCGCGTCACTTTGAGATTCACTACTTTCCCCTTCCGTGTCTTCCATAATATTGTTTTGTTCCGTTACGTCGTGCTCGTAATCATTTTCACTTTCCTGTTGTTTTTCTGTATTAGTCTGGGTGGCGATGTGTTTCCGGAATCGGTCTCTTGTTTCGACCGATGATTCGATATCCGGTATCGGATCGTCCATCCATAACATAGTTTCGTACAGCGGCTTAAGCCTGTTACAATGCACTAGTTGGCAGTTGTATGACTTGTCTGCTATATCCACTGTGCGGTTGGGGTATACTTTCACGACACGATAAGGTCCTCGGAATTTCGAAGTGAACTTCCTGTTGTCGCCTTTTTGAACAACTCTGACGTCTAGTAAGACTCGATCTCCCGGTTTGTAATCGAAGACTTTCGCCCTTTTGTTATATTGTTGTCTTTGTCGTTCCCTGGCTTTTTCGTTTTCCTCTCGTGCCCGGTGGAAGCTGTATCGTAGTCTTTCTAGGAGTTTGTCCACGTAACCACCTGATGAGGGTACGGCTTCGGGAACTGCCCCTAAAATTTTGTTTATGGGAAAATTGCAATCCCGGCCGTGCATCATGTAGTATGGAGATTCGTTTGTGGAAGAATGGACGGACGCTCGGTATGCAAAACAGATTTCCCCCAGCACATCTTCCCAATTATGATGTTGGCCGTCGACGAGTTCTTTTCTTAGCATAGTCGTTAGGGTACGATTAAATCTCTCCGTCTCCCCATTGCTCGCTGGATTGTATGCTGTGGTGAATCTTTGTTCGATGTTGAGTTGCTTGCAGAAGTATTTAAATAACCCGGACGTAAAATTCGGTCCTCTATCTGAGACGATGGCCAGTGGGGGCCCATGGGTCAACACAACGTGTTTATACACGCATTCTGCCGTAGTACGGGCAGTTTGATCAGGTAGGGCGACAGCGATCACGTACTTTGTGAAGTAATCGGTGATGACGCAAATACAGTTGTTTCCATTAGGGGACACGGGTTGATAGGGCCTAAAAAGTCTATCCCGATTACTTGAAACGGGAATTTTGCTAGCTCATGAGGAAAAAGGAAAGCTCTGAGAGTAGAGTTGGTGTTTGCTATGCAAACTTCGCAAGCGGTACAATATTCTTTTATATCTTTTCTCATCGTGGGCCAGTAGTAATGATTTTTAACTTTTAAATAAGTCCTGAGATATGCCAGATGACCGGAAATGGGTTCGTCGTGCATCTGCTTCAACACTGTTCGGCGTAAGGTAAGGGGTAGAACCACTTGGGGATTTAAAAAATTTCTTCTGCTTTTCGACGTTGGAGTTTCTATTCGGTAGAGTATGCCGTTTGTAACTTGGTAGAGGCTAATTTCCTTTGCCCAGATTGGCATATTTTTTTCGTTTTCTTCCGAAAGAACTCCATCGTTGAGGTATTCCTTTATTGACTGACATAACGGGTCCGCGGCCTGGCTTGCTAAAATGTCCGGGTACGTCTCGGTCGTTCGAATATGGGCTACGCGGAGGCGAGACAGACAATCCGCGTTTTGGTGCACACGTCCTGGTCGATATTTAATTTTGTAATTCGTGCCGGCTAGTAAAATAGCCCATCTGCCTAATCTTCCGTTGTTGTCTTTCTGTTCCTCTAACCACTGTAATTGGTGATCGCTGATGACTGTAAATGGTTTATCCAACAAGTAGTGTCGGAAATGTTTAATAGAGAATACGACGGCTAAGGCTTCCTTTTCTACAGTGGCGTACTTCTGCTCGGCTGGTTTTAAATGGCGACTGGCGTATGCGATAGGTTTTTCGACACCGTATTGTATTTGCGAAAGGACGGAGCCGATTCCATAATCGCAAGCATCGGTGAAGAGCAGAAATTCAAGCTCGAAGTTAGGGTACGCAAGTAGTGGGGGGGTGATTAGGCAAGTACGGAGTTTTTCGAAAGCAGTTTGGTCTTTATCAGTCCAGGTGAAGGGTTTTTTCAATGCGTCTTTGTGTGTCTTTGCGGTTAAAGGTTGCGCAATAGATCCAAAATTTTCGATAAAGCGTCTGTAATACCCAGCTAGGCCTAAGAACGATGGTACTTCTTCCGCTGATGTTGGAACTTTATAAGTGGCAATTTTGTCTATTTTAGCGGAATCAGGGCCGATGCCGTCAGTAGAAATGACATGCCCAAGATAGTTCACTGATTGTTTCATGAATTGACATTTCTTTAATTTTAATTTAAGTCCTGCGCCTTTAATTAGGGAAAAGACTTCTCGTATGTCATTCAGATGGCTCTTGAAGGAATCGGAAAAAATTATTACGTTATTAAGCTTTTTGTCCTGCTACATCCCTAAGTATATGGTTCATTAAGCGCTGAAAAGTCGCGGGTGCGTTACATAGACCAAAAGGCATCCTAACAAATTCGTATAGATTATTTTCTACAATAAAAGCAGTTTTTTCTTTAGAGGATTCCTCTAGTTCGATCTGCCAGTATCCTGATGCCAGATCTAAGGTCGTAAAGAATTTTTTTCCATACAGCCTATCGAGGGTGCCGTCGATTCTCGGAAGTGGATAAGAGTCTTTTTTTGTTAAATTATTTAATTTCCTATAGTCAATGCAAAAACACAATTCCCCCGATTTTTTTACAACTAAAATTACTGGAGCTGCCCATGGGGACGTCGAATGTCGTATTACGTTTGCTTGCAGCATTTCTTTTATCTGTTTTTCTAATTCTTCTCTTTGGCCTTGGCCTGTGCGATAGGGTCGAAGTCGAATAGGTCCTTTTCCTTCCGTATCAATAAAATGTTTTATTAATCCTTTACTCCCTAAATCAGAGTCTTTTGTCGCAAATAAATCAGTAAATTCGTTTAGAAGCGCAGCTAACGGTTTTTTATATTGTGGGTCAACATCCACATCTGTTTCAGGAACACACCCTTCAGTGGAAACGGTCTCCCGAGAAGCAGAGTCTTGACCTGATGATACTTTGCCTATCAGTTGACAAGAGAATTCTACCTCACCCAGGGGACTATCTCTCGGTAGAGTGTGTGACATATTGGAATTGTTTTCTACAACAATCTGATATTTTCTGTTTTCGTTCGTAGCCTTTACGAAATTGCCTATGTATATTCCCTCTGGTAAATCCATACTCTGGGAAAATAAAAAGAGAGAGCTAGTGCCTAATTTATCACCCTGCTCTTTTAATGTGGCCTCTACAACTTGAGAAGATCTAGGGGCAATTAAAACCTTCCTAACTAGAGTCATGGCTACGTTGACCGTTGACTATTGGCTCGTCGGTAATAACCCATCTTGTTTAACTTCCTGATTACCTTCCAGTATGTCACGGGCAAGGAATATAGTTTTAGAGCGGCCATCAAAAATAAACTCGTGTTTGTCTGCGGCGTCCAGACCCAATATACATGATTCTGATATACCGTTCGTGACGATAAATTCTTGGTCTAGTAAATTGGCTCCGTAAACAACTGGTAGGGAAACTAACCCTAACGTGAACAATTTTTTGTTGTGCACATCGTATAGTTCTACGTCGGACTCAGAGCAATTCACTTGCTCTTCCAACGCTATCCGATTAAAAATATCTATATGTAAAAGGCTCCGCGCTGCACCCGTATCGAATAATGCTTTAAACGGAATATCGTGAATTTTCACAGAAAGTCGAGGGGCTGCTGATTTACTGAAAGCTGTAATTTTTGCGACTGATGGTATGGTTTTGGGGCTTAATGACCTATTCTCCGTTAACCCCATTTTACGGCTGGCCTTTATTCGTTTCCCTGGTTCGGTGAAGCGTCAGTTTCGTTAGGCTTAGGTAGGTGGCGTCTCTGGTGTCGTTTGCCGTTTTATAAATCGAAAGCAACTTTCGATGCTGTGGTTGGTGAGGCCGCAGTTTGAGCAGCCAGTGGCATTTTGCGTTGCCCTATTTCGTTGGAAAGGTTGCTGACCTGAGTTATTTTCGTTAGGCCTGCCGAAAGTGTTTCCGACTGGTTGTCGGAACCCGTTCATTTGGCCTTGGCGGTTGAAACTGTTTTGGGGGGCGTGGTTTGAGAAATTTCCGTGTCTTGATTGGTTCGAGGGATAGCTGAAGTTATTTCTGAGTGGTTGGCGTATCTCATTTGTTTGGCGAATGCTAGCCTGCATGATGCTGCCGAGGTTTGTTATGACGTCCGTTAAATGGTCAATTTTTCCTCTCAAGTCGGGCGATGTGTTTGTTTCTTGGAGAGCAGGTTCAGTGGTGGCTAATTTCAGGCAGGATGCGATTGAGTTTATGTGTTCACTTTGTTTTTCGATTGCTTGTAGGATAGCTGTTTCGTTTTGAGTGCTAGCTACCGCGTTAACAAATATCCTTTTGTCTTTTTCTATTGTATCCGATTGGACGCGCTTTGCGTACTTCTGTGAGATAGATACAAGTTCTTCGAATGTCGATACCGATTTGTGTCTTACGATGTTTTGAAGTTCTGGTTCCAGTCCTTGCAAAAATTTTTGTCGAAGTAATCTTAGTTGCGTGGTTTTTTCTTCGGGTGTTTCCTGGTTGTTGGAGGGATAGGCACGTGTGTATAGCGTTTTAAGTCTGTAGGCATAATTTAAAATATTTTCTTTTGGCTTCCGTTGTATCTCATCGAATTGGTTTTGATAAAAGTCAATGTCTTCGGATCCATGGTAGTTTTCTTGAAAGAGTTTCTTGATATCTTCGTATTCGTAAGTATCGCTGGATTCCAAAATATTTTGTAGTAAGTCGTATGCTTCGCCCGACATTTTAGTTGACAGCATACTGATTATTTCTGCGTTGTCCCAGTTTGACATGGCTACGACGTTGTCGAAATGCTTAATCCAACGATCGAAGCGAACAGCGGGGCTGCCTGAGAAATTTTGCAGTTGATTCAGCATGGTGATGGCTTCCCTGCCCTTATGGTGGTCATTTTTCCGGTAATAATTTGGGGGTGATGCCATTTCTTGGTTTTTTGTGATGTTTATGTTGTTGATTCCTTTTTCGTTAAATAAACACTCTTGGTCTTCGCTTTTCTTTTCGTCCCGTGTGACGTCAGTGGGTGAGTAATTGGTGCTGTTTACCCAAGCTTCTTTGTGTGTGCTGTTCTCGGGAGTTTGATAGCTCGCTTCTTTCGGGTAAGGCGTATATGCCTCGGTTCGTTTTAGAGTGTCAGTTGGGTTTGTATCAAACCAGAGACGGTGAGGATTTTGTGTCTTTTGTGGGGGGTAATAAACTGGTCCGTACGTATTTGGAAAACGAGGGATCGGATTCTGATCTTCAAGGGTGACGGCAGGGGTGTAACGGGGTTAACGTTCAGGGGTTTGATCAGTTGACTGAATTTTGTACAAAATAGCGTGATCCCGATCCGGTGTTTTGTGTTCAGTGTTATTGCTAGGGTTTCGAGTGGCTGGATGAGAGAGTAGGTTCCTTGTCGTGTCGTGTGTTTGGTACTCGCTTCTTTCCGGAGCGCTGTGGTGCAAGTCTGCGCTACGACCGTGAATTGGCCCGTTATTTTCACAAAGTGGAGAATGGATCTTATTTCGTTGACTGCAGCGGTCACAAATGCACACAAAAGGGCTGTCAGCTCGCTCGCTTCGTGCTACCAGAGTTGTAGAGCTTTCGTGAGTTTCTTCTTTTCCGCGAGTTTGGTTAAGTTGTGCAATAGTTCTGAAAAGTGGGACTGGAGTGGAAAGTGGGAATGATGGTCGCACGTCTCTAGATATGCACGCTGAATGGCCTGTCGGAGGGGATGGATTTGCTGTTTGGATGGGGTGCTCTCTAGCTCCGTTGTTATCCAATCGATTATTGCACTGGCTTGTGGATACGCGGGGCGTATGTGTTTCAGCTCTTGCCGGAGTAGATGGGCGTACTGTTTGTGCAATGTCGCAATCCTCGTCGTGGTGTTCCACTTTTCCATGCGCGGAAATTGTTCTTAAAGGGTATTCTATGATATCGAGGCTTATTTCGTCTCCGCCGATAGCGTTGCTGTGTTGGCTTAGGGCTGTCAGGATGTGTTCGATTTCGATGTAGGGCGTGAAAGGTAGGGGATTATTGATGGCGTTTGTGGTGGAGTTGAGCGTGTTAGGTGTAATGTTTCCTTGGGGAGTACTGGTATTTGGTGGTGGAATATGGAGATGCCCTGTGAGACGGTCGACTAATTCGAAAAATGAGTTGCTAGTGGGCGGGGGAAGGTCTGAAGTGTTTGGAATTATGGTCGAGAGTGCTTCTTCGATAGTCTGGTTGTCTACACGATCTTGGTGGAATGTGGTGGCCTCGTTATTTATTACACAGATATTTTGTATTGGCTGGTCAGTGTTAGTTTCGTCGGATGGGGTGTTATTTGTTAGGACCTTGCTGTTTGCTGTGTCCGTTTTTTCACTTACTGAATTGATCGTGGGCGTTGTGTTTGCACTATGTGATTCAGGGATGACAGTAATTTGCGGGGCTTGGGAAATAGTGCTTAATTGCGCAGTTATGGTTTCTGTTTTAGTACTGCCTTCGTTGGAGCTTTCGGTATTTATTGATAAATTGGTTAGATTTGTCACTTTTTTGGGTGTAAAGAAATTTGCAATCCTGGTTATAAGTGACGGATTTACGTTGTCAGTGTTTTGGATGCGTATCTTCTTAGATCGTAAAATAGCCTCAGGATTATCTACTTGCTCTAAAGGTACGTAATTTAGCGTTGAACGAGTAGGTCTCTTATGGGAAGGAGGAAAATTGTGAGGAGTGTACGTATTAGGCTGAGTCAGATCAGCCGTGAAAGGTGGAATTTCAGAGAGTTCAACGGGAGCGTTATCAGTCTTATTAGATTTGTGGAAGAAGGTACGTCCAGTTTTAGGCTTAGCACCCGTGTACAGCGACATTGTAAGTGAGTTCGAAAACCGCTGCCACCAGATGTAAAGGAGTACACGACGTTGTCATGTTGTCTCCAATACGGAAAAGTTTAATTTAATGCGGCGTCTTTACTCACAATGTCTTGTATACTTAGCAAGCATAAAACAACACGCACGCAATAAATAAAAAACCATGTATTATAAACCGATTTGCAACAGGTAGCCGTAGAATAATTAAACAAGCTCGTAAATTGAGGGAAGAAGACTCATGACACTTTAAGGCTACCAATGGGTACTAACTTCAAGGCATAGACGTAATAAAGTAATAGTCAATCAGCTACTTAGTGATTACTTAAAGGGTACTTATTCTGCGGCTTGCAAGAGTTACGGTAGCGGGCTCGGCGGGAGAGCTGCAGAGGCCTAAGATGGCACAAGGAGCAGGCAGAGTAGATCTGACTGCCTTTTGGGAGTTTGCGGTGGCTTTTTATATGTTAGTCATCATCCCGCGGGGGACATACGGGACAATGTTAAGGTATAGGCGGACAAAATCGGGCGGTATCGGGCGAATTTGGACGTCACGAAGAGGTATAGGCGGACAAATTCAAGCGGTATCGGGCGAATTTGGACGATTGTTAAAAATAGGCCGGGCAGTTTCAGGCCGTTTCAGGCAATTCCCAACAGACAAAAATATATCTATTTTTAGCTACGGCAGGTTAAGGCCGTTTTGGGCGGCTTTGGACAAATCATAAAAGTTTCTATTTATAACTGGCGTGCCGAGACTTGTTCTCTCCGCTTGTTATATTTTCTAGAAAGTCTAATAACTAGGTCAACTAGTGGGGTATTAAGTTAAGGGGAGTTTAAGAAATAAGGTCTTAGTTTAATTAAGCAAAAATAAAAGGGGCAAGAAGGGGCTTCGCTTGGCGTTTCGTTACACTAGGAAACAGGCAAACATATTGGTCAGTGTTGAGTAATAAAATAAGTACGTCACACTATAAAACATTACCATTTCAAAGACGTAAGTGGATAAAATATCTGAGTAAACAAGTGTTGATGGTCCTGGAATACCTAAACAACCGTTATCCAAGTATTTCGCAAACTGTGATGATGCAAATATTATTATATTTTTATGAGTAGAAAGTGAAAGTTTGAATTAACGTTAAAACCGACTTACATAAGTGCAGAGTGCTGTAGATTGAACAGACTTTAACGTACATTTTGGTCCGTAAAAAATGAAATGAAATTTACGTAGGAAAAACGTAAACGAAGAACGTATCCGCTCTTCTAGCATGAACAAGAGAGCAGGAGAACCGTTATACTCGTTTTCGTATAAGGCCCAAAATTTAGCCATAAAGCGAGCTTAGTTCTTTGGGTTTCCGTTAAACGGTGAAGCTCGGGGTACGTGGACGACTACAGCAGCCACCATGAGAAGGATTTGAGCTTGCCAGGGTGAGCGGGGTAACGGACCCTGGTCAGGGGAACGCAAGAGACAGTTGGCGGAGAAACACATCAAAGATCGACACTCGAAGAGAGGGGTTGAGTTCATGACCCAGTATGTCTGCATAGGCTGCAAAAAAATGGTTTAATCCTTTATTTCAGCCGGCAGGCATGCAAGGCCCTGCACTGAGTCCCTTTCTTCCAGTATTCTCCGCCAATCCCTCGAACTCACCGTTTCTTCTGAAATCGGTGGTTCGCAGGGGTCCCCAAATCCCGCTCACTCGCCTCTCCCCACTTTTTCCCCTTGTAGAATCGAGGGGGACAAAATAATTTTAAGATACCCTGGAGAACCCACTAAATGTCCTAGGTGTGAATGGACTACCCTGGCACAGAACACCAGAGCCATGGGTAGTATTCATCGACACCTAGAGACAGCCCACACACTCCGACTTTTGAAATACTGGGAATGCGGAGTGTGTGGATTTGCTGGAGATGGCCCTACACTAAAAGGGCATTACCAGAGATTGCACTCAGCACCACAGCAATCACCCTCCATCCGGTCGCCACGGTTTTTCAACGCGGATAACTCTGTTCGGGATTCTTCTGTGGTAGCGACCTTCCAAGAGGAGATCGCTGTCACAGAAGATGAGCGTCAAGAGTTATCCGTGATGGGAATGCCGGCGATCGAAGAGGAGGGGCCTGGTAATGCCCAATCTCCAGCAAATTTTACCCAAAGCCCCATTTTAATTCTTGAGAGGGAGTTCGTCGCATCTTTTAATACACAAAATTTTAGTTGGCTCTACGAACTCCCTCTACAAGAAATTTCTTATCCACCACCTGTAGCTCTGGAAGGGCCACAACCCGATCCCCTTCAAGAGACCCAACCCTTTTCCCCCAGTCAGCAAAATGTTCGAGGATGCAGCCAAGACAGCTCAGAAGAGCAAAGCCAAAGAGGCGGCGATTTCGCTTGTCTCTGGGTACCTGCTTTTCTGAGCTGCGAGACTCATCTTGATCTCGAAGGCGTCCTCGAACGTTGCACTGCTGACTGGCTCCCCAAAGCACAGATTTTAGAAGACCCTAGCCCTGAAAAACCCCGAGGAAACCCTAATGGTAGAAAAAGAAACCAAAACCGGCAGATGCAGAAGGCCCGGCGACAGATCAAGCTCAAGGCCTACGAAGCGAGGAAGATTCAACGGCTCTTCAATATCTACCCAAGAAGAGCCGTTCGAGAGGTGCTCGGAGATCGTTCACCGTCGTACGATGGCACTGTTGAAGCTGCGGAGGAATACCTCGAGATGACTTACCACCGCTCGAGTCTACCTTCGCAGCAGTGCCAGAGTGCGAGGGTACTCTACGACACCTGCGACTGGTCCCATCCATCAAGGGACCAGATGGACTTCCTCAATCGTGCGCCTAGCCAAAAAGAGCTTTAGGCTAAACTTCGCCGGGCTACAAATACATCACCAGGGGTCGATGGCCTAGAATATCGACATCTAAGAGCCCTCGAGCCCGACTGCATCTTGCTGGAAACAGTTTGTAGAATAGTTTGGAAGATTGGAATTCCTAACTGTTGGAAAATATCGCGAACAGTCCCCATCTTTAAGAAAGGGGACACTAGCGATTATTCCAACTTTAGGCCAATTTCCCTTCTTCCGACCATCTACAAACTGTTCTCGGGAGTAATCAGCCAGAGACTCACAAAGGTCGCCTCAGATCTTGGCTGGTTATCTCCCGAGCAAAAGGGTTTCCTCCCGGGGGTCCATGGTATCCAGGAGCACACACAGCTCTTGCAGACCGTTGTCGAGGAGACAAGGACCAAACGTAGGCATGTGTCTATAGCATGGCTAGACATGTGCAATGCGTTTGGTTCTGTTCCTCACGCCGTTCTTGGAGAGCTGTTTGCTTCTCTTCCGATACCAGACGACCTCCGGCGCATCCTGACGGACATTTACTCGGGGAATCGGATGGATTTTGCCGTTCAGAAAGAATCTGTTCGTATTTCCCCAACAGCAGGTGTTCGTAAGGGTGACTCTCTTAGCGCCCCTATTTTTAATCTGGCTTCCGAGCCCCTCGTCAGGGCCGGAAAGTCCAATATCAACCCCGGATTTTTATTATTTGGCTCGCTCGTCAAGACCACGGCATATGCTGACGACATTGCCGTGGTTACAAATTCTCCTGACGAGCTCCAAAATATTTTAGACATTTTATCCCTCACTGCTGACACCTTAGGGCTGCAATTCAACGCCGGGAAGTGTGCTTGCTTGGTCATTGACAAAGGCAAGCCGTCTGAGGCTCTGTTCCGAATCGGTACTCAACCCATTCGGTTTCGTCCTCCCACTGACCTTATCCCTAACCTTGACAAGATTGCCGCCTCCCACCTCGCACCATGGCAAAAACTTGAGATTTTCCGTAGCCACCTTCTACCTTCCCTTTCCCATCACCTCGCTTCGGGTCGGGTCCTGAAAGACTGCCTCACCCAACTGGACACTGAGTGTAGGAAGTTCTTAGGCCTTATTTGCATCCTTCCCAATCACGCAACGGTCCCGTTTTTCTACGCGGACCGGCGGGTTGGGGGCCTAGGAACATGCCGCCTCACTGATGATGCCGATATCTGGACCATCGCCAGGGTGCTCCGCAGCTCCTCACTTGTAGAGACCCTACAGTGAGGAACATATGCCGAGAGCAGCTCCATGACACCATCCGGCGAGGGTTCAGAAACGAGCATCCAGGAGTGTTGCCAGTTGGGGAATATCTTTCGGGATCCGTGGATGGGGGGCTCTACAGACTGAGGTACGCGGAGGCAGGATCCAATCTTTGGACTCTTGCCCGCCAAGCTGCCAAACGACTGGGAGTGCGGATTGATGTATCCGGCGACGAAAATCTAAGAATTGTCGCCGATGACGTCTCCGTAAGCCCAGTCAAGGCAGTCCGCGGACTTCGGAAAGTAGCTCGGCAGCGCTATACCAGGGACCTAATTTCCGACAAGAGCCACCAGGGAGTAATTGCCACTGGCCTCTCCCTGGAAGACAAGTCGAAAGACATGGCTCGCCTGGTATCCTGCCGTACGCCCCTCTCCTTCCGAGACTGGAGATATCTTCACAGGGCCCGGCTCGACATCCTTCCTCTTCGGGGGCACTCGTGGTTTTGCTCACAGGAGCAAGATACGAGTTGCCGCCGATGCGGAAAGGAAAACGAGACCGGGTTTCATGTGCTTAACCACTGTGAAGAAGGTCTCCAGCTCGCCACCAAGAGGCACAACACCATCCAAGATCTCTTGGAGTCGCTGCTACTCAAGCAGGGACACGACGTCACGATCAACAATGCCATCCCCGGGCAAAGGTTAAGACCGGATGTTGAATTTTAACTATCCGGTTCCCGGGTGATGGTCGACGTCGTGGTCTGCTATGACCAACCAGGGAGTATGGAGAATGCCTACCAGCGGAAATATGATAAATATTCTTCGCATTGGAGGATTCTCCCCCTGGTGGTCGGGTCTGTTGGATCATGGTACCCCAGGAACGATGAAATCCGTTCGATTCTCGGAATCAACGGAAGATCCTGGGGTGCCTTCCGATTCAAGGCCCGATTGGCAGCGATCCAGGGATCAATGGATATGGTGAGTGCCCATTTCTATCATGGTGCACCAAACCACGAAGCTGAGGATATCCCCCCTTTTCCCGTAGAAACTCCCTACCCAGTAGATTAGTAGATTCTTTTCCACATATTTTACTTATGTAATTTTAGTAATATTTTAAAATGCACCTACCTCATACATGTTTATTCCCCTTCCGGAAACCCCTCCATAAACTAACCACTATACTACCGAGGACACGTGTGATTCTCGACGATCTCTGCGACATGCTCGAAGTAGCATACAGACGGAAAGTCCTCAAGTACCAACACCTAGGGCGAGGGCTGCCACTGGTGCTTGGATCCCTAGATTCTTCGTACCCTCTAAATGACTACATCCGGTCTATTTTAGGAATAGACCACCCTAGCTGGTCTACATTCAGGAGGGAACCGATTGGCAGCGATCCACGAATAGATGGAGGTGGTTAGGAAACACTTGGTTGGTACTTCAGGTCAAAGGTATGTTGGTTGGTGTCCTTCTGCTAGACTTTGTGGAGAGCAGACGTGTTTTTAAAGAGCTCCGGTTTTTATTGATGAAGTGTTTTAGCTCCTTGTATTATTTTTACATTTATCCATTGACATCCAAAAATCCCTTAAAAACATTCTTATCCTTTAACCAAAACAAATATTGAATTTTTATGCATATATTTCTTTAATATTAATACTCCATAGAATTTATTTATTTATTATTTTTCATCCTTGATTTTTTTTTTCATTTGATTGCACACTTTCTTCGGTTTTTAAATTTTTTTTTATTCTTAACAATTTTTTTTTATTTCACAATTTCTTCGGTTTAAATTTATTTTATACTTTTTTTTTATTCTTCACTTATTTTTTTTTATTCCACAATTTCTTCTGTTTTAATTTTTTTTTATTCTTCACAAAATTATTTTATTTTTAATTTTTATTACTTAAAACGTCAATTTAGCTATTTTTTTTCCTCTTTCTTAAATTTCTATGAATCCTTTCTCTCTATATTTATTTAGATTTTTCTCTTCAGATTTTTAATGGTTTATTTTTTATTTTTCTAACAATATTTTACCGATTCTTGCTTTACTTCTTTGGTTTTAGTCAATAAGAATTACTGTTTTATTCTTTCACATGTAAGTGGGCCCAGGGTAGCAATGGCAGAGGTAGGAGCATCTAGTAGAAATGCTACTAGAATAAGACTCCATAGGACAATAATTAAAATCCCAGTTCCTCTGCCAAACATTTTAAGATGTGGGGAGAAATCCTGTCAAGGTGAGCGAGGTAGCGGTCCCTGGTCTGGGGATCGCAAGAGACAATTGGCGGAGACACACATAAAAGAAAGACATTCTAGGAGAGGGGTTCAGTACACCACCCAGTATGTCTGCCTTGGCTGTAAAAAGGAATTTAATTCGTTTATTTCAGCCGGCAGACATGCAAGACCTTGTACTGAGTCCCTTTCCTCCAGTATTCTCTGCCAATCCCTCGAACTAACCATTGCATCTGCAATGGATGGTTCTGAGGGGTCTCTTAATCCCGCTCACTCTTCTCTCCCCACGTTTTCCCCTTCCAGAATTGAAGGGGACAAAATCATTTTAAAATACCCTGGGAAACCCACGAAGTGTCCTAGGTGTGAGTGGACTACCTTGGCAACTAACACCAGAGCCATGGGTAGTATCCACAGACACCTAGAGACAGCCCACACACTCCGACTAGTTAAATATTGGGAATGCGGAGTGTGTGGATTTGCTGGAGATGGCCCTACACTAAAAGGACATTACCAAAGGTTACATTCTAATAACAACCCATCACCCTCCATCCGATTTGCTGGGATATCCAGTATGGATGGCTCCAACCGTGACTCTTCTGCTGCAGTGATCTCTCTAGAGGATGTTACTGCAACAGAAGACGAGCGTGATGAGCTATCCGTGGTGGAAATCCCAGCAAAAGAGGAATCCCTTGGTAATGTCCTATCCCCAGCAAATTTTACCGCTAGCCCTATTTTAGATCTTGGGAGGGAGTTCGCCTCCTCTTTTAATACACAAAATTTTAGTTGGCTTTATGAACTCCCCCCACAAGAAAATACTAGCCCCACAATTTTATTACAAGAGATTTTAGACCCTTCACCTAACCCCGAGACCTTAACCTTTGTCCCCAGTCAGCAAAGCAATCGAGGACGTAGTCATAACAGCTCAGAAGAGCAGAGCCAAAGAGACGACGATTTTGTCAGTCTCTGGGTTCCTGCCTTCTTGAGCTGTGAGACTCTACATGACCTAGACGACGTCCTCGAACGTTGCACAGCTGACTGGCTCCCTAAAGCACAAATTTTACAAGACCCTAGCCCTGAACAACCCCGAGGAAACCCTGACAAAAGAAAAAGAAACCAAAACTGGCAGATGCAGAAGGCCCGGTAACATATCAAGCAAAAGGCGTACGAGGCGAGGAAGATTCAGCGGCTCTTCAACATTTACCCAAGAAGAGACGTTCGAGAGGTGCTCAAAGACCGTTCACCCTCCTACGATGGTACTGTACAAGCTGCGGAGGAATATCTCAAGAGGACTTACAACCGATTGAGACCATCTCCGTAGCAGTGCCAAAGTGCGAGGGAACTCTACGACACCTGCGACTGGTCCCAACCTTCAGAGGACCAGATGAACTTCCTTAATCGTGCGCCAACCCAACAAGAGCTTGAAGCTAAGCTTCGCCGGGCTACTAACACATCACCAGGGGTTGATGGCCTAGAATACCGTCATCTTAGAGCCATCGACCCCAACTGCATTCTGCTGGAAACAGTTTGTAAAATGGTTTGGAAGCTAGGGGTTCCTAATTGTTGGAAGACATCGCGAACTGTCCCCATTTTCAAGAAAGGGGACACTAGCGACTATTCCAACTTTAGACCAATATCCCTTCTTCCTACCATTTACAAACTGTTCTCGGGAGTGATCAGCCAGAGAATAACGCAAGTCGCTTCAGACCTTGGCTGGTTATCTCCCGAGCAAAAGGGTTTCCTCCCGGGGGTCCATGGTATTCAGGAACATACACAGCTCTTACAGACGGTTGTCGAGGAGACAAAGACCAAACGAAAGCACATGTCTATTGCATGGCTGGACATGTGCAACGCGTTTGGATCTGTGCCTCACGCCGTTTTGAATGAGCTGTTCACATCACTTCCAATACCAGAGGACCTCCGGCGCATCCTGGTGGATATATATTCGGGAAATCGGATGGATTTTGCCGTTGGGAAAGAATCCATCCGCATTTTACCGACAGCAGGTGTTCGCCAGGGTGACGCTCTTAGTTCCCCTATTTTTAACCTGGCTTCCGAACCCCTCGTCAGGGCCGGAAAGTCCAATATTAACCTCGGATTTTTAATATTTGGCTCGCTCGTGAAAACCAAGGCATATGCTGACGACATTGCCGTGGTTACAAATTCTCCCTCCGAGCTCCAAAACATTTTAAACGTTTTTACCCTCACCGCAAACACCTTGGGGCTGCAATTTAATGCCGGGAAGTGTGCTTGCCTGGTCTTCGACAAAGGCAAGCCGTCTGACGCCCAGTGCCGAATTGGTGATCAATTAATTCGGTGCTTGGGTCCAGACGAAAAAGAAACATATCTCGGTACACCGATCGGAGGAAAATTGCGGTTCCGACCACCAACTGACCTTATCCCTAACCTCGACAAGATTGCCGCCTCCCACCTCGCACCATGGCAAAAACTTGAAATCTTCCATAGTCACCTTCTTCCCTCCCTTTCCCATCACCTCGCTTCGGGTCGGGTCCTGAAAGACTGTCTTACCCAACTGGACACTGAGTGTAGGAAGTTTCTGGGCCTTATTTGCAACCTTCCCAATCACGCAACGGTCCCGTTTTTCTACGCGGACCGGCGGGTTGGGGGCCTAGGAACATGCCGCCTCACTGATGATGCCGATGTCTGGACCATCGCCAGGGCTGCTCAGCTCCTCACTTGTAGAGACCCTACAGTGAGGAACATATGCCGAGAGCAGCTCCATGAAACCATCCGGCGAGGGTTCAGAAACGAGCATCCAGGAGTGTTGCCAGTTGGGGAATATCTTTCGGGATCCGTAGATGGGGGGCTCTACAGACTGAGGTACGCGGAGGCAGGGTCCAATCTTTGGACTCTTGCCCGCCAAGCTGCCAAACGACTGGGAGTGCGGATTGATGTATCCGGCGACGAAAATCTAAGAATTGTCGCCGATGACGTCTCCGTAAGCCCAGTCAAGGCAGTCCACGGACTTCGGAAAGTAGCTCGGCAGCGCTATACCAGGGACCTAATTTCCGACAAGAGCCACCAGGGAGTAGTTGCCACTGGCCTCTCCCTGGAAGACAAGTCGAAAGACATGGCTCGCCTGGTATCCTGCCGTACGCCCCTCTCCTTCCGCGACTGGAGATATCTTCACAGGGCCCGGCTCGACATCCTTCCTCTTCGGGGGCACTCGTGGTTTTGCTCACAGGAGCAAGATACGAGTTGCCGCCGATGCGGAAAGGAAAACGAGACAGGTTTCATGTGCTTAACCACTGTGAAGAAGGTCTCCAGCTCGCCACCAAGAGGCACAACACCATCCAAGATCTCTTGGAATCGCTGCTAGTCAAGCAGGGACACGACGTCACGATCAACAATGCCATCCCCGGGCAAAGGTTAAGACCGGATGTTGAATTTCAACTATCCGGTTCCCGGGTGATGGTTGACGTCGTGGTCTGCTATGACCAACCAGGGAGTATGGAGAATGCCTACCAGCGGAAATATGATAAATATTCTTCGCATGGGAGGATTCTCCCCCTGGTTGTCGGGTCTCTTGGATCATGGTACCCCAGGAACGACGAAATCCGTTCGATTCTCGGAATCAACGGAAGATCCTGGGGTGCCTTCCGATTCAAGGCCCGATTGGCAGCGATCCAGGGATCAATGGATATGGTGTGTGCCCATTTCCATCATGGTGCACCAAACCCCGAAGCTGAGGATATCCCTCCTTTTCCCGTAGAAACTCCCTACCCAGTAGATTAGTAGATTCTTTACCTCATATTTTATTTATGTAATTTTTGTAATATTTTAAAATGCACCTACCTCATACATGTTTATTCCCCTTCCGGAAACCCCTCCATAAACTGACCACTATACTACCGAGGACACGTGTGCTTCTCGACGATCTCTGCGACATGCTCGAAGTAGCATACAGACGGAAAGTCCTCAAGTACCAACACCTAGGGCGAGGGCTACCACTGGTGCTTGGATCCCTAGATTCTTCGTACCCTCTAAATGACTACATCCGGTCTATTTTAGGAATAGACCACCCTAGCTGGTCTACATTCAGGAGGGAACGGATTGGCAGCGATCCACGAATAGATGGAGGTGGTTAGGAAACACTTGGTTGGTACTTCAGGTCAACACGATGCACAAATTGTTCACAGCATTCTTCTAACTGTATTCTTGTTATGGAATTTTCCGACGTTTTATATATTTTATTACTTATATGTAATTTCTTTCCGCATATTTTCCGTGCTTTTCCCCTATCTCTGTAAATTCTTCAAGTATTAATTTTCATGTTGCTTATGTACTTTGATTGCATATTTTTCATGTGTGGTCATTCCGCGTTCTCACGGAATGTAAGTATAATGATGTCAACCCAATATACTACCGAGGAAGCTTTTAGAGATCAAAAGCTATACATCCGGGTTGAAAGTGATGTCCCCATTAGCAGGTTCCTAGTTCGACAAAAGACACAACTTGAACTCAATTTGGCTATGTAGTTCAAGAGATAAACATGAGATGGCGTGTGATGTCGGATTCCATGAGTCAAAATCGAATGTGTATTCTCGTGGTCGAGAAGAACGTGGTTCAAGTGTCAACGTTTAAGAAACTAGTGCTCAATGTTGTAGACTTGTTCTACACGAAGGAGAGCGAAGGGAATAGTAACCAGAGCAAGATTCAGTTTGTTTTAAGGTTGTTGTTGTTTTTTACAGGTGGCTGTTTAAAAAGAAGCATGTACTTGAAACAGCAAAGCTAACCCCCTCCCCGGCGGGGAATTGAACCCCGGTCTCCCGCGTGACAGGCGGGGATACTGACCACTATACTATCCCTTATTCCCTGAGCATTCTTCGTGAGCGGACGTGTTTTTAAAGAGCTCTTGGTTTTATGGATTTTATGTTTTAGATCTTCAATTCTTTCTCCTTTTTTTTTATTCTCCTTTTTTTATCTAACTTCATCTGGGAATTTCTGCTGTCTTTAAGTAAAAAAATATATTTTTCAAAAACTACATAATTAATTTTCTTATATTTCATATCCATTATATCACATTTTAATGCTTCTATTTTCCTTTTATATACATAAATTTTTTATTCTTCTTCTTTGGCTTGTTTTTTTTTAAATTATTCTTCAATTTGAAATACCTTTTTTTACAATTTTAATGTAATATTTTCAATTTCTTCTTCAATTTCAATCTTCAAATTTTTAATTCCAGAAAAAAAAATTATTCTTTATTTTTAAATACAATTTTATACCCTAATTCCCAGAAGAGTTTAAAATAACATTATTGTTTTCTTTTAAATACCATTTATTTATTTTTTTATTTTATTTATATTTTATCAAAATTTTATTCTTTAATCTCGTTCTTACATTTTTTAAAGATTTTTTTCCCCAACATCCCTTTATTTTTTTAAAAATATATTTTTTTAATTGTGTTTTGAATTTTTCTTATTATTATTTTCCAATTAATTTTATTTAAATTTTTAGTCTTATTTCTGAAAAAAAAATTCTTTTTTAGACTTTTACATGTAAGTGAGCCCAGGTTAGCAATGGCAGAGGAGGGAGCATCTAGTAGAAATGCTACTAGAGTAAGACTCCATGGGACAATCATTAAAATCCCAAATCCTCTGCCAAACATTTTAAAATGTGGGGAGAAATCCTGTCAAGGTGAACGGGGTAGTGGTCCCTGGTCAGGGGACCGCAAGAGACAATTGGCGAAGACGCACATTAAAGAAAGGCACTCTAGGAGAGGGGTTCAGTACACAACCCAGTATGTCTGCATTGGCTGTAAAAAGGAATTTAGTTCATTTATTTCAGCCGGCAGACATGTAAGACCTTGTACTGAGTCCCTTTCATCCAGTATTCTACCCCAATCCCTCGAACTAACCATTGCATCAGCAATGGATGGTTCGCAGGGGTCTCCTTACCCCGATCACTTCTCTCTACCCACGTTTTCCCCTTCCAGAATAGAAGGGGACAAAATTATTTTGAAATACCCTGGGAAACCCACGAAATGTCCTAGGTGTGAGTGGACTACCTTGGCAACTAACACCAGAGCCATGGGTAGTATCCACAGACACCTAGAGACAGCCCACACACTCCGACTAGTGAAATATTGGGAATGTGGAGTGTGTGGATTTGCTGGAGATGGCCCTACCCTAAAAGGACAGTACCTAAGATTACATTCCAGTCCCAATCCATCACCCTCCATCCGATTTGCTGGGATGCCCAATATGGATTGCTCCAACCGTGACTCTTCTGCTGCAGTGATCTCTCTAGAGGAGGTTACTGCAACAGAAGACGAGGGTGATGAGCAATCCGTGGTGGAAATCCCAGCGATCGTTGAATCCCCTGGTAATGTCCTATCTCGAGCATATTTTAACGACAGCCCAATTTTAGATCTTAGGAGGGAGTTCACCACTTCTTTTAATGCACAAAATTTTAGTTGGCTTTATGAACTCCCTCCACAAGAAAATATTAACCCCCAAATTTTAACAGAACAGATTTTAGACTCTTCACCGAACCTTGAGATGTTATCCCTTGTCCCCAGTCAGCAAAGTATTCGAGGACGTAGTCAGCACAGCTCAGAAGAGCAGAGCCAAAGAGACGACGAATTTGTTAGTCTCTGGGTCCCTGCCTTCTTGGGCTGTGTGACACTTAATGACCTAAACGACGTCCTCGAACGCTGCACAGCTGACTGGCTCCCTAAAGCTCAAATTTTACAAGACCCTAGCCCTGAACAACCCCGAGGAAACCCTGACAAAAGAAAAAGAAACCAAAACCGGCAGATGCAGAAGGCCCGGCGACATATCAAGCAAAAGGCGTACGAGGCGAGGAAGATTCAGCGGCTCTTCAACATCTACCCAAGAAGAGCCGTTCGAGAGGTGCTCGAAGACCGTTCACCTTCGTACGATGGTACTGTTCAAGCTGCGGAGGAATATCTCGAGAGGACTTACAACCGATTGAGACCATCTCCGCAGCAGTGCCAAAGTGCGAAGGAACTCTACGACACCTGCGACTGGTCCCAACCATCAGAGGACCAGATGAACTTCCTCAATCGTGCGCCAACCCAACAAGGGCTTGAAGCTAAGCTTCGCCGGGCTACCAATACATCGCCAGGAGTTGATGGCCTAGAATACCGCCATCTTAGAGCCATCGACTCCAACTGCATTCTGCTGGAAACAGTTTGTAAAATGGTCTGGAAGCTGGGGATTCCTAACTGTTGGAAGACATCGCGAACTGTCCCCATTTTCAAGAAAGGGGACACCAGCGACTATTCCAACTATAGACCAATATCCCTTCTTCCCACCATTTACAAACTGTTCTCGGGAGTGATCAGCCAAAGAATAACGGAGGTCGCCTCAGACCTTGGCTGGTTATCTCCCGAGCAAAAGGGTTTCCTCCCGGGGGTCCATGGTATTCAGGAACATACACAGCTCTTACAGACGGTTGTCGAGGAGACAAAGACCAAACGAAAGCACATGTCTATTGCATGGCTGGACATGTGCAACGCGTTTGGATCTGTGCCTCCGCCGTTCTGACTGAGCTGTTCTCATCACTTCCAATACCAGAGGACCTCCGGCGCATCCTGGTGGACATATATTCGGGAAATCGGATGGATTTTGCCGTTGGAAAAGAATCCATCCGCATTTTCCCGACAGCAGGTGTTCGCCAGGGTGATGCTCTTAGTTCCCCTATTTTTAACCTGGCTTCCGAACCCCTCGTCAGGGCCGGAAAGTCCAATATTAACCCCGGATTTTTAATATTTGGCTCGCTCGTGAAAACCACGGCATATGCTGACGACATTGCCGTGGTTACAAATTCTCCTTCCGAGCTCCAAAACATTTTAAACGTTTTTACCCTCACCGCAAACACCTTGGGGCTGCAATTTAATGCCGGGAAGTGTGCTTGTCTGGTCTTTGAAAAAGGCAAGCCGTCTGGGACCCAGTGCCGAATTGATAATCAATTGATTCGGTGCTTGGGTCCAGACGACCAAGAAACATATCTTGGTACACCGATAGGCGGAAAATTGCGGTTCCGACCACCAACTGACCTTATCCCTAACCTTGACAAGATATCAAGGTCACCTTCTTCCCTCCTTTTCCCATCACCTCGCTTCGGGTCGGGTCCTGAAAGATTCTCTTACCCAACTGGACACTGAGTGCAGGAAGTTCCTAGGCCTTATTTGCAACTTACCCAACCACGCAACTGTCCCCTTTTTCTATGCAGATCGGCGGGTTGGGGGCCTAGGAACATGCCGCCTTACTGATGATGCTGATATCTGGACCATCGCCAGAGCAGCTCAGCTCCTCACTTGTAGAGATCCTACAGTGAGGAATGTTTGCCGAGAGCAGCTCCACGACACCATTCGGCGAGGGTTCAGAACTGAGCATCCAGGAGTGTTACCAGTTGGGGAATATCTTTCAGGATCCATGGATGGGGGGCTCTACAGACTGAGGTACGCGGAGGCAGGGTCTAACCTTTGGACTCTTGCCCGCCAAGCTGCCAAACGACTGGGAGTGCGGATTGATGTATCCGGCGACGAAAATTTAAGAATTGTCGCCGATGACGTCTCCGTAAGCCCAGTTAAGGCAGTCCGCGGACTTCGGAAAGTAGCACGGCAGCGCTATACCAGGAACCTGCTCACCGACAAGAGCCACCAGGGAGTTGTAGCCCATTGCCTCTCCCTGGAAGGAACATCGAAAGACATGGCTCGCCTGGTATCCTGCCGTACGCCCCTCTCCTTTCGCGACTGGAGATACGTTTAAAGAGCCCTGCTCGACATCCTTCCTCTTCGGGGGCACTCGTGGTTTTTCTCTCAGGAGCAGGATACGAGTTGTCAACGATGTGGGAAGGAAAACGAGACTGGGTATCACGTTCTTAATCACTATGAAGAAGGTCTCCAGTTAGCCACCAAGAGGCACAACACCGTCCAAGATCTCCTGGAAACGCTGCTTGTCAAGCAAGGCCACGATGTCACTGTCAACAAAGCCATCCCCGGGCAACGCCTAAGACCAGATGTTGAATTAACATTATCTGGTTCCCGGGTGATGGTTGACGTCGTAGTCTGCTATGACCAACCAGGGAGCATGGAGAATGCCTACCAGCGAAAGATTGCTAAATATTCTTCCCTTGGTAGGATTCTCCCCCTGGTTATCGGGTCCCTTGGATCATGGAACCCCAGGAATGAAGAAATTCGCTCGATACTTGGTATCGATGGACGGTCATGGGGTGCATTTCGATTCAAGGCCCGATTAGCAGCAATCCAGGGATCAATGGAAATGGTGTGTGCCCACTTCCACTACGGTGCAACAAACCCCGAAGACGAGGAAAACCCCCAAGTCCCGTAGATTCCCAACTCCCAGTAGAATAGTTTTTTTTAGTCAATTTTATTTAATTTTATTTTGTTTTAAATATATTTTTGTACTTTTCCCTTATTTTAATACATTTTAAAATGAACCCTTTTAATACAAGTTTCTTCCCTTTTGGAAAATACCCTTAAAGCTTAACCACTATACTACCGAGGACACGTGTGCTTCTCGACGATCTCTGCGACATGCTCGAAGTAGCATACAGACGGAAAGTCCTCAAGTACCAACACCTAGGGCGAGGGCTGCCACTGGTGCTTGGATCCCTAGATTCTTCGTACCCTCTAAATGACTACATCCGGTCTATTTTAGGAATAGACCACCCTAGCTGGTCTACATTCAGGAGGGAACCGATTGGCAGCGATCCACGAATAGATGGAGGTGGTTAGGAAACACTTGGTTGGTACTTCAGGTCAACACGATGCACAAATTGTTCACAGCATTCTTCTAACTGTATTCTTGTTATGGAATTTTCTGACGTTGTATGTATTTTATTACTTACATGTAATTTCTTTCCGCATATTTTCCGTGCTTTTCCCCTATCTCTGTAAATTCTTCAAGTATAAATTTTTATGTTGCTTATGTACTTTGATTGCATTTTTTTCATGTGTGGTCATTCCGCGTTCTCACGGAATGTAAGTATAATGATGTCAACCCAATATACTACCGAGGAAGCTTTTAGAGATAAAAAGCTATACATCCGGGTTGAAAGTGATGTCCCCATTAGCAGGTTCCTAGTTCGACAAAAGACACAACTTGAACTCAATTTGGCTATGTAGTTCAAGAGATAAACATGAGATGGCGTGTGATGTCGGATTCCATGAGTCAAAATCGAATGTGTATTCTCGTGGTCGAGAAGAACGTGGTTCAAGTGTCAACGTTTAAGAAACCAGTGCTCAATGTTGTAGACTTGTTCTACACGAAGGAGAGCGAAGGGAATAGTAACCAGAGCAAGATTCAGTTTGTTTTAAGGTTGTTGTTGTTGTTTACAGGTGGCTGTTTAAAAAGAAGCATGTACTTGAAACAGCAAAGCTGACCCCCTCCCCGGCGGGAAATTGAACCCCGGTCTCCCGCGTGACAGGCGGGGATACTGACCACTATACTACCGAGGACACGTGTGCTTCTCGACGATCTCTGCGACATGCTCGAAGTAGCATACAGACGGAAAGTCCTCAAGTACCAACACCTAGGGCGATGGCTGCCACTGGTGCTTGGATCCCTAGATTCTTCGTACCCTCTAAATGACTACATCCGGTCTAATTTATGGTCTATTTCATTGCAGAAAAAAAATCATAAAACGACCTTTATTTTTTAAAGAGCCGTTTGTATTTGAGGCATCGCGGACACTTAAGTCGCGCGGCACCCAGATGGCGAGACGGCGAGATATCCTCTTCTGCTAGACTTTGTCGAGAGCAGACGTGTTTTCAAAGGGCTCTGGGTTTTTATTGATGTTATGTTTTAGCTCGATATATTGTTCTTCTCTTTTATCTAACTTCATCCGAGAAACTCTTCTTTTTTTACAAAAACAAATATTTTTCTTTTATTCAATACTATTTTTTCTTTAATTTTAATATTCCATTCTACTTGTTTATTTATATTTATTTTTCATCTCATTTTCCGTTCTTTTAAATTTTTTTTTCCCATTTCCCTTATTATTTATTTATTTATTTTTTAATCCTATCAAATCCTATAAAAAAAAATTATTTTTCTTCATATTTTAATTGGTCTTTAAATTTTTCTCCCTATATTTTTCCGAATTTTATTTCATTTTTTGTTTTTACTTCCTAAGAATTTCTGTTTTACACTCTTATATGTAAGTGGGTTCAGGGTAGCAATGGCAGAGGAAGGAGCATCTAGTAGAAATTCTACTAGAGTAAGACTCCATGGGACAATCATTAAAATCCCAGTTCCTCCGCCAAACATTTTAAAATGTGGGGAGAAATCCTGTCAAGGTGAGCGAGGTAGCGGTCCCTGGTCTGGGGATCGCAAGAGACAATTGGCGGAGACACACATAAAAGAAAGACATTCTAGAAGAGGGGTTCAGTACACCACCCAGTATGTCTGCCTTGGCTGTAGAAAGGAATTTAATTCGTTTATTTCAGCCGGCAGACATGCAAGACCTTGTACTGAGTCCCTTTCCTCCAGTATTCTCCGCCAATCCCTCGAACTAACCATTGCATCTGCAATGGATGGTTCGCAGGGGTCTCCTAATCCCGCTCACTCTTCTCTCCCCACGTTTTCCCCTTCCAGAATTGAAGGGGACAAAATCATTTTAAAATACCCTGGGAAACCCACGAAGTGTCCTAGGTGTGAGTGGACTACCTTGGCAACTAACACCAGAGCCATGGGTAGTATCCACAGACACCTAGAGACAGCCCACACACTCCGACTAGTTAAATATTGGGAATGCGGAGTGTGTGGATTTGCTGGAGATGGCCCTACACCAAAAGGGCATTACCAGAGATTGCACTCAGCACCACAGCAATCACCCTCCATCCGGTCACCACGGTTTTTCAACGCGGATACCTCTGTTCGGGATTCTTCTGTGGTAGCGACCTTCCAAGAGGAGATCGCTGTCACAGAAGATGAGCGTCAAGAGTTATCCGTGATGGGAATGCCGGCGATCGAAGAGGAGGGGCCTGGTAATGCCCAATCTCCAGCAAATTTTACCCAAAGCCCCATTTTAATTCTTGAGAGGGAGTTCACCGCATCTTTTAATACACAAAATTTTAGTTGGCTCTACGAACTCCCTCTACAAGAAATTTCTTATCCACCACCTGTAGCTCCGGAAGGGCCACAACCAGATCCCCTTCAAGAGACCCAACCCTTTTCCCCCAATCAGCAAAATGTTCGAGGATGCAGCCAAGACAGCTCAGAAGAGCAAAGCCAAAGAGGCGGCGATTTCGCTTGTCTCTGGGTACCTGCTTTTCTGAGCTGCGAGACTCTTCTTGATCTCGAAGGCGTCCTTGAACGTTGCACTGCTGACTGGCTCCTCAAAGCACAGATTTTAGAAGACCCTAGCCCTGAAAAACCCCGAGGAAACCCTAATGGTAGAAAAAGAAACCAAAACCGACAGATCAAGCTCAAGGCCTACGAAGCGAGGAAGATTCAACGGCTTTTCAATATCTACCCAAGAAGAGCCGTTCGAGAGGTGCTCGGAGATCGTTCACCCTCGTACGATGGCACTGTTGAAGCTGCGGAGGAATACCTCGAGAGGACTTACCACCGCTCGAGTCTACCTTCGCAGCAGTGCCAGAGTGCGAGGGTACTCTACGACACCTGCGACTGGTCCCATCCATCAAGGGACCAGATGGACTTCCTCAATCGTGCGCCTAGCCAAAAAGAGCTTGAGGCTAAACTTCGCCGGGCTACAAATACAACACCAGGGGTTGATGGCCTAGAATATCGACATCTAAGAGCCCTCGACCCCGACTGCATCTTGCTGGAAACAGTTTGTAGAGTAGTTTGGAAGATTGGAATTCCTAGCTGTTGGAAAATATCGCGAACAGTCCCCATCTTTAAGAAAGGGGACACTAGCGATTATTCCAACTTTAGGCCAATTTCCCTTCTTCCGACCATCTACAAACTGTTCTCGGGAGTAATCAGCCAGAGACTCACAGAGGTCGCCTCAGATCTTGGCTGGTTATCTCCCGAGCAAAAGGGTTTCCTCCCGGGGGTCCATGGTATCCAGGAGCACACACAGCTCTTGCAGACCGTTGTCGAGGAGACAAGGACCAAACGTAGGCATGTGTCTATAGCATGGCTAGACATGTGCAATGCGTTTGGTTCTGTTCCTCACGCTTTTCTTGGAGAGCTGTTTGCTTCTCTTCCGATACCAGAGGACCTCCGGCGCATCCTGGCGGACATTTACTCGGGGAATCGGATGGATTTTGCCGTTCAGAAAGAATCTGTTCGTATTTCCCCAACAGCAGGTGTTCGTCAGGGTGACGCTCTTAGCGCCCCTATTTTTAATCTGGCTTCCGAGCCCCTCGTCAGGGCCGGAAAGTCCAATACCAACCCCGGATTTTTATTATTTGGCTCGCTCGTCAAGACCACGGCATATGCTGACGACATTGCCGTGGTTACAAATTCTCCTGACGAGCTCCAAAATATTTTAGACATTTTATCCCTCACCGCTGACACCTTAGGGCTGCAATTCAACGCCGGGAAGTGTGCTTGCTTGGTCATTGACAAAGGCAAGCCGTCTGAGGCTCTGTGCCGAATCGGTACTCAACCCATTCGGTGCTTGGGACCAGACGACCAAGAGACATATCTTGGTACACCGATCGGCGGGAAATTGCGGTTTCGTCCTCTTACTGACCTTATCCCTAACCTTGACAAGATTGCCGCCTTCCACCTCGCACCATGGCAAAAACTGGAGATTTTCCGTAGCCACCTTCTACCGTCCCTTTCCCATCACCTCGCTTCGGGTCGGGTCCTGAAAGACTGCCTCACCCAACTGGACACTGAGTGTAGGAAGTTCTTAGGCCTTATTTGCATCCTTCCCAATCACGCAACGGTCCCGTTTTTCTACGCGGACCGGCGGGTTGGGGGCCTAGGAACATGCCGCCTCACTGATGATGCCGATATCTGGACCATCGCCAGGGCTGCTCAGCTCCTCACTTGTAGAGACCCTACAGTGAGGAACATATGCCGAGAGCAGCTCCATGACACCATCCGGCGAGGGTTCAGAAACGAGCATCCAGGAGTGTTGCCAGTTGGGGAATATCTTTCGGGATCCGTGGATGGGGGGCTCTACAGACTGAGGTACGCGGAGGCAGGATCCAATCTTTGGACTCTTGCCCGCCAAGCTGCCAAACGACTGGGAGTGCGGATTGATGTATCCGGCGACGAAAATCTAAGAATTGTCGCCGATGACGTCTCCGTAAGCCCAGTCAAGGCAGTCCGCGGACTTCGGAAAGTAGCTCGGCAGCGCTATACCAGGGACCTAATTTCCGACAAGAGCCACCAGGGAGTAGTTGCCACTGGCCTCTCCCTGGAAGACAAGTCGAAAGACATGGCTCGCCTGGTATCCTGCCGTACGCCCCTCTCCTTCCGAGACTGGAGATATCTTCACAGGGCCCGGCTCGACATCCTTCCTCTTCGGGGGCACTCGTGGTTTTGCTCACAGGAGCAAGATACGAGTTGCCGCCGATGAGGAAAGGAAAACGAGACCGGGTTTCATGTGCTTAACCACTGTGAAGAAGGTCTCCAGCTCGCCACCAAGAGGCACAACACCATCCAAGATCTCTTGGAATCGCTGCTAGTCAAGCAGGGACACGACGTCACGATCAACAATGCCATCCCCGGGCAAAGGTTAAGACCGGATGTTGAATTTCAACTATCCAGTTCCCGGGTGATGGTCGACGTCGTGGTCTGCTATGACCAACCAGGGAGTATGGAGAATGCCTACCAGCGGAAATGTGATAAATATTCTTCGCATGGGAGGATTCTCCTCCTGGTTGTCGGGTCTCTTGGATCATGGTACCCCAGGAACGACGAAATCCGCTCGATTCTCGGAATCAACGGAAGATCCTGGGGTGCCTTCCGATTCAAGGCCCGATTGGCAGCGATCCAGGGATCAATGGAAATGGTGTGTGCCCATTTCCATCATGGTGCACCAAACCCCGAAGCTGAGGATATCCCCCCTTTTCCCGTAGAAACTCCCTACCCAGTAGATTAGTAGATTCTTTCCCACATATTTTATTTATGTAATTTTACTAATATTTTAAAATGCACCCACCTCATACATGTTTATTCCCCTTCCGGAAAACCCTCCATAAACTAACCACTATACTACCGAGGACACGTGTGCTTCTCGACGATCTCTGCGACATGCTCGAAGTAGCATACAGACGGAAAGTCCTCAAGTACCAACACCTAGGGCGAGGGCTGCCACTGGTGCTTGGATCCCTAGATTCTTCGTACCCTCTAAATGACTACATCCGGTCTATTTTAGGAATAGACCACCCTAGCTGGTCTACATTCAGGAGGGAACCGATTGGCAGCGATCCACGAATAGATGGAGGTGGTTAGGAAACACTTGGTTGGTACTTCAGGTCAACACGATGCACAAATTGTTCACAGCATTCTTCTAACTGTATCCTTGTTATGGAATTTTCTGACGTTTTATGTATTTTATTACTTACATGTAATTTCTTTCCGCATATTTTCCGTGCTTTTCCCCTATCTCTGTAAATTCTTCAAGTATTAATTTTCATGTTGCTTATGTACTTTGATTGCATTTTTTTCATGTGTGGTCATTCCGCGTTCTCACGGAATGTAAGTATAATGATGTCAACCCAATATACTACCGAGGAAGCTTTTAGAGATCAAAAGCTATACATCCGGGTTGAAAGTGATGTCCCCATTAGCAGGTTCCTAGTTCGACAAAAGACACAACTTGAACTCAATTTGGCTATGTAGTTCAAGAGATAAACATGAGATGGCGTGTGATGTCGGATTCCATGAGTCAAAATCGAATGTGTATTCTCGTGGTCGAGAAGAACGTGGTTCAAGTGTCAACGTTTAAGAAACCAGTGCTCAATGTTGTAGACTTGTTCTACACGAAGGAGAGCGAAGGGAATAGTAACCAGAGCAAGATTCAGTTTGTTTTAAGGTTGTTGTTGTTGTTTACAGGTGGCTGTTTAAAAAGAAGCATGTACTTGAAACGGCAAAGCTGACCCCCTCCCCCGGCGGGGAATTGAACCCCGGTCTCCCTCGTGACAGGCGGGGATACTGACCACTATACTACCGAGGACACATGTGCTTCTCGACGATCTCTGCGACATGCTCGAAGTAGCATACAGACGGAAAGTCCTCAAGTACCAACACCTAGGGCGAGGGCTGCCACTGGTGCTTGGATCCCTAGATTCTTCGTACCCTCTAAATGACTACATCCGGTCTATTTTAGGAATAGACCACCCTAGCTGGTCTACATTCCGGAGGGAACCGATTGAATGCACGTCTTCTGCTAGACTTTGTCGAGAGCAGATTTGTTTTCAAAGGGCTCTGGGTTTTATTGATGTTATGTTTTAGCTCGTTATATTGTTCTTCTCTTTTATCTAACTTCATCCGAGAAACTCTTCTGTTTTTACAAAAACAAATATTTTGCTTTTATTCAATACTGTTTTTTCTTTAATTTTAATATTCCATTCTACTTGTTTATTTATATTCATTTTTCATCTCATTTTCCGTTATTTTAAATTTTTTTCCCATTTCCCTTATTATTTATTTATATATTTTTTTATCCTATCAAATCCTATAAAAAAATATATTTTTCATCATATTTTTAATTGGTCTTTAAATTTTTCTCCCTATATTTTTCCGAATTTTATTTCATTTTTTGTTTTTACTTCCTAAGAATTTCTGTTTTACACTCTTATATGTAAGTGGGCCCAGGGTAGCAATGGCAGAGGAAGGAGCATCTAGTAGATATTCTACTAGAGTAAGACTCCATGGGACAATCATTAAAATCCCTGTTCCTCTGCCAAACATTTTAAAATGTGGGGAGAAATCCTGTCAAGGTGAGCGAGGTAGCGGTCCCTGGTCTGGGGATCGCAAGAGACAATTGGCGGAGACACACATAAAAGAAAGACATTCTAGGAGAGGGGTTCAGTACACCACCCAGTATGTCTGCCTTGGCTGTAAAAAGGAATTTAATTCCTTTATTTCAGCCGGCAGACATGCAAGACCTTGTACTGAGTCCCTTTCCTCCAGTATTCTCCGCCAATCCCTCGAACTAACCATTGCATCTGCAATGGATGGTTCGCAGGGGTCTCCTAATCCCGCTCACTCTTCTCTCCCCACGTTTTCCCCTTCCAGAATTGAAGGGGACAAAATCATTTTAAAATACCCTGGTAAACCCACGAAGTGTCCTAGGTGTGAGTGGACTACCTTTGCAACTAACACCAGAGCCATGGGTAGTATCCACAGACACCTAGAGACAGCCCACACACTCCGACTAGTTAAATATTGGGAAAGCGGAGTGTGTGGATTTGCTGGAGATGGCCCTACACTAAAAGGGCATTACCAGAGATTGCACTCAGCACCACAGCAATCACCCTCCATCCGTTCGCCACGGTTTTTCAACGCGGATACCTCTGTTCGGGATTCTTCTGTGGTAGCGACCTTCCAAGAGGAGATCGCTGTCACAGAGGAGAGCGTCAAGAGTTATCCGTGATGGGAATGCCGGCGAACGAAGAGGAGGGGCCTGGTAATGCCCAATCTCCAGCAAATTTTACCCAAAGCCCCATTTTAATTCTTGAGAGGGAGTTCACCGCATCTTTTAATACACAAAATTTTAGTTGGCTCTACGAACTCCCTCTACAAGAAATTTCTTATCCACCACCTGTAGCTCCGGAAGGGCCACAAACCGATCCCCTTCAAGAGACCCAACCCTTTTCCCCCAGTCAGCAAAATGTTCGAGGATGCAGCCAAGACAGCTCAGAAGAGCAAAGCCAAAGAGGCGGCGATTTCGCTTGTCTCTGGGTACCTGCTTTTCTGAGCTGCGAGACTCTTCTTGATCTTGAAGGCGTCCTCGAACGTTGCACTGCTGACTGGCTCCCCAAAGCACAGATTTTAGAAGACCCTAGCCCTGAAAAACCCCGAGGAAACCCTAATGGTAGAAAAAGAAACCAAAACCGGCAGATGCAGCGAGCCCGGCGACAGATCAAGCTCAAGGCCTACGAAGCGAGGAAGATTCAACGGCTTTTCAATATCTACCCAAGAAGAGCCGTTTGAGAGGTGCTCGGAGATCGTTCACACTCGTACGATGGCACTGTTGAAGCTGCGGAGGAATACCTCGAGAGGACTTACCACCGCTCGAGTCTACCTTCGCAGCAGTGCCAGAGTGCGAGGGTACTCTACGACACCTGCGACTGGTCCCATCCATCAAGGGACCAGATGGACTTCCTCAATCGTGCGCCTAGCCAAAAAGAGTTTGAGGCTAAACTTCGCCGGGCTACAAATACATCACCAGGGGTCGATGGCCTAGAATATCGACATCTAAGAGCCCTCGACCCCGACTGCATCTTGCTGGAAACAGTTTGTAGAATAGTTTGGAAGATTGGAATTCCTAACTGTTGGAAAATATCGCGAACAGTCCCCATCTTTAAGAAAGGGGACACTAGCGATTATTCCAACTTTAGGCCAATTTCCCTTCTTCCGACCATCTACAAACTGTTCTCGGGAGTAATCAGCCAGAGACTCACAGAGGTCGCCTCGGATCTTGGCTGGTTATCTCCCGAGCAAAAGGGTTTCCTCCCGGGGGTCCATGGTATCCAGGAGCACACACAGCTCTTGCAGACCGTTGTCGAGGAGACAAGGACCAAACGTAGGCATGTGTCTATAGCATGGCTAGACATGTGCAATGCGTTTGGTTCTGTTCCTCACGCCGTTCTTGGAGAGCTGTTTGCTTCTCTTCCGATACCAGACGACCTCCGGCGCATCCTGGCGGACATTTACTCGGGGAATCGGATGGATTTTGCCGTTCAGAAAGAATCTGTTCGTACTTCCCCAACAGCAGGTGTTCGTCAGGGTGACGCTCTTAGCGCCCCTATTTTTAATCTGGCTTCCGAGCCCCTCGTCAGGGCCGGAAAGTCCAATATCAACCCCGGATTTTTATTATTTGGCTCGCTCGTCAAGACCACGGCATATGCTGACGACATTGCCGTGGTTACAAATTCTCCTGACGAGCTCCAAAATATTTTAGACATTTTATCCCTCACCGCTGACACCTTAGGGCTGCAATTCAACGCCGGGAAGTGTGCTTGCTTGGTCATTGACAAAGGCAAGCCGTCTGAGGCTCTGTGCCGAATCGGTACTCAACCCATTCGGTGCTTGGGACCAGACGACCAAGAGACATATCTTGGTACACCGATCGGCGGGAAATTGCGGTTTCGTCCTCCCACTGACCTTATCCCTAACCTTGACAAGATTGCCGCCTCGCACCTCGCACCATGGCAAAAACTTGAGATTTTCCGTAGCCACCTTCTACCTTCCCTTTCCCATCACCTCGCTTCGGGTCGGGTCCTGAAAGACTGCCTCACCCAACTGGACACTGAGTGTAGGAAGTTCTTAGGCCTTATTTGCAACCTTCCCAATCACGCAACGGTCCCGTTTTTCTACGCGGACCGGCGGGTTGGGGGCCTAGGAACATGCCGCCTCACTGATGATGCCGATATCTGGACCATCGCCAGGGCTGCTCAGCTCCTCACTTGTAGAGACCCTACAGTGAGGAACATATGTCGAGAGCAGCTCCATGAAACCATCCGGCGAGGGTTCAGAAATGAGCATCCAGGAGTGTTGCCAGTTGGGGAATATCTTTCGGGATCCGTGGATGGGGGGGCTCTACAGACTGAGGTACGCGGAGGCAGGGTCCAATCTTTGGACTCTTGCCCGCCAAGCTGCCAAACGACCGGGAGTGCGGATTGATGTATCCGGCGATGAAAATATAAGAATTGTCGCCGATGACGTCTCCGTAAGCCCAGTCAAGGCAGTCCGCGGACTTCGGAAAGTAGCTCGGCAGCGCTATACCAGGGACCTAATTTCCGACAAGAGCCACCAGGGAGTAGTTGCCACTGGCCTCTCCCTGGAAGACAAGTCGAAAGACATGGCTCGCCTGGTATCCTGCCGTACGCCCCTCTCCTTCCGAGACTGGAGATATCTTCACAGGGCCCGGCTCGACATCCTTCCTCTTCGGGGGCACTCGTGGTTTTGCTCACAGGAGCAAGATACGAGTTGCCGCCGATGCGGAAAGGAAAACGAGACCGGGTTTCATGTGCTTAACCACTGTGAAGAAGGTCTCCAGCTCGCCACCAAGAGGCACAACACCATCCAAGATCTCTTGGAGTCGCTGCTAGTCAAGCAGGGACACGACGTCACGATCAACAATGCCATCCCCGGGCAAAGGTTAAGACCGGATGTTGAATTTTAACTATCCGGTTCCCGGGTGATGGTCGACGTCGTGGTCTGCTATGACCAACCAGGGAGTATGGAGAATGCCTACCAGCGGAAATATGATAAATATTCTTCGCATGGGAGGATTCTCCCTCTGGTTGTCGGGTCTCTTGGATCATGGTACCCCAGGAACGACGAAATCCGTTCGATTCTCGGAATCAACGGAAGATCCTGGGGTGCCTTCCGATTCAAGGTCCGATTGGCAGCGATCCAGGGATCAATGGAAATGGTGTGTGCCCATTTCCATCAAGGTGCACCAAACCCCGAAGCTGAGGATATCCCCCCTTTTCCCGTAGAAACTCCCTACCCAGTAGATTAGTAGATTCTTTCCCACATACTTTATTTATGTAATTTTAGTAATAATTTAAAATGCACCCACCTCATACATGTTTATTCCCCTTCCGGAAAACCCTCCATAAACTAACCACTATACTACCGAGGACACATGTGCTTCTCGACGATCTCTGCGACATGCTCGAAGTAGCATACAGACGGAAAGTCCTCAAGTACCAACACCTAGGGCGAGGGCTGCCACTGGTGCTTGGATCCCTAGATTCTTCGTACCCTCTAAATGACTACATCCGGTCTATTTTAGGAATAGACCACCCTAGCTGGTCTACATTCAGGAGGGAACCGATTGGCAGCGATCCACGAATAGATGGAGGTGGTTAGGAAACACTTGGTTGGTACTTCAGGTCAACACGATGCACAAATTGTTCACAGCATTCTTCTAACTGTATTCTTGTTATGGAATTTTCTGACGTTGTATGTATTTTATTACTTACATGTAATTTCTTTCCGCATATTTTCCGTGCTTTTCCCCTATCTCTGTAAATTCTTCAAGTATAAATTTTTATGTTGCTTATGTACTTTGATTGCATTTTTTTCATGTGTGGTCATTCCGCGTTCTCACGGAATGTAAGTATAATGATGTCAACCCAATATACTACCGAGGAAGCTTTTAGAGATAAAAAGCTATACATCCGGGTTGAAAGTGATGTCCCCATTAGCAGGTTCCTAGTTCGACAAAAGACACAACTTGAACTCAATTTGGCTATGTAGTTCAAGAGATAAACATGAGATGGCGTGTGATGTCGGATTCCATGAGTCAAAATCGAATGTGTATTCTCGTGGTCGAGAAGAACGTGGTTCAAGTGTCAACGTTTAAGAAACCAGTGCTCAATGTTGTAGACTTGTTCTACACGAAGGAGAGCGAAGGGAATAGTAACCAGAGCAAGATTCAGTTTGTTTTAAGGTTGTTGTTGTTGTTTACAGGTGGCTGTTTAAAAAGAAGCATGTACTTGAAACAGCAAAGCTGACCCCCTCCCCCGGCGGGAAATTGAACCCCGGTCTCCCGCGTGACAGGCGGGGATACTGACCACTATACTACCGAGGACACGTGTGCTTCTCGACGATCTCTGCGACATGCTCGAAGTAGCATACAGACGGAAAGTCCTCAAGTACCAACACCTAGGGCGATGGCTGCCACTGGTGCTTGGATCCCTAGATTCTTCGTACCCTCTAAATGACTACATCCGGTCTAATTTATGGTCTATTTCATTGCAGAAAAAAATCATAAAACGACCTTTATTTTTTAAAGAGCCGTTTGTATTTGAGGCATCGCGGACACTTAAGTCGCGCGGCACCCAGATGGCGAGACGGCGAGATATCCTCTTCTGCTAGACTTTGTCGAGAGCAGACGTGTTTTCAAAGGGCTCTGGGTTTTTATTGATGTTATGTTTTAGCTCGATATATTGTTCTTCTCTTTTATCTAACTTCATCCGAGAAACTCTTCTTTTTTACAAAAACAAATATTTTTCTTTTATTCAATACTATTTTTTCTTTAATTTTAATATTCCATTCTACTTGTTTATTTATATTTATTTTTCATCTCATTTTCCGTTCTTTTAAATTTTTTTTTCCCATTTCCCTTATTATTTATTTATTTATTTTTTAATCCTATCAAATCCTATAAAAAAAAATTATTTTTCTTCATATTTTAATTGGTCTTTAAATTTTTCTCCCTATGTTTTTCCGAATTTTATTTCATTTTTTGTTTTTACTTCCTAAGAATTTCTGTTTTACACTCTTATATGTAAGTGGGTTCAGGGTAGCAATGGCAGAGGAAGGAGCATCTAGTAGAAATTCTACTAGAGTAAGACTCCATGGGACAATCATTAAAATCCCAGTTCCTCCGCCAAACATTTTAAAATGTGGGGAGAAATCCTGTCAAGGTGAGCGAGGTAGCGGTCCCTGGTCTGGGGATCGCAAGAGACAATTGGCGGAGACACACATAAAAGAAAGACATTCTAGAAGAGGGGTTCAGTACACCACCCAGTATGTCTGCCTTGGCTGTAGAAAGGAATTTAATTCGTTTATTTCAGCCGGCAGACATGCAAGACCTTGTACTGAGTCCCTTTCCTCCAGTATTCTCCGCCAATCCCTCGAACTAACCATTGCATCTGCAATGGATGGTTCGCAGGGGTCTCCTAATCCCGCTCACTCTTCTCTCCCCACGTTTTCCCCTTCCAGAATTGAAGGGGACAAAATCATTTTAAAATACCCTGGGAAACCCACGAAGTGTCCTAGGTGTGAGTGGACTACCTTGGCAACTAACACCAGAGCCATGGGTAGTATCCACAGACACCTAGAGACAGCCCACACACTCCGACTAGTTAAATATTGGGAATGCGGAGTGTGTGGATTTGCTGGAGATGGCCCTACACCAAAAAGGGGCATTACCAGAGATTGCACTCAGCACCACAGCAATCACCCTCCCATCCGGTTACCAAGGTTTTTAACCCGGGGATTCTTCTGTGGTAGCGACCTTCCAAGAGGAGATCGCTGTCACAGAAGATGAGCGTCAAGAGTTATCCGTGATGGGAATGCCGGCGATCGAAGAGGAGGGGCCTGGTAATGCCCAATCTCCAGCAAATTTTACCCAAAGCCCCATTTTAATTCTTGAGAGGGAGTTCACCGCATCTTTTAATACACAAAATTTTAGTTGGCTCTACGAACTCCCTCTACAAGAAATTTCTTATCCACCACCTGTAGCTCCGGAAGGGCCACAACCAGATCCCCTTCAAGAGACCCAACCCTTTTCCCCCAATCAGCAAAATGTTCGAGGATGCAGCCAAGACAGCTCAGAAGAGCAAAGCCAAAGAGGCGGCGATTTCGCTTGTCTCTGGGTACCTGCTTTTCTGAGCTGCGAGACTCTTCTTGATCTCGAAGGCGTCCTTGAACGTTGCACTGCTGACTGGCTCCTCAAAGCACAGATTTTAGAAGACCCTAGCCCTGAAAAACCCCGAGGAAACCCTAATGGTAGAAAAAGAAACCAAAACCGACAGATCAAGCTCAAGGCCTACGAAGCGAGGAAGATTCAACGGCTTTTCAATATCTACCCAAGAAGAGCCGTTCGAGAGGTGCTCGGAGATCGTTCACCCTCGTACGATGGCACTGTTGAAGCTGCGGAGGAATACCTCGAGAGGACTTACCACCGCTCGAGTCTACCTTCGCAGCAGTGCCAGAGTGCGAGGGTACTCTACGACACCTGCGACTGGTCCCATCCATCAAGGGACCAGATGGACTTCCTCAATCGTGCGCCTAGCCAAAAAGAGCTTGAGGCTAAACTTCGCCGGGCTACAAATACAACACCAGGGGTTGATGGCCTAGAATATCGACATCTAAGAGCCCTCGACCCCGACTGCATCTTGCTGGAAACAGTTTGTAGAGTAGTTTGGAAGATTGGAATTCCTAGCTGTTGGAAAATATCGCGAACAGTCCCCATCTTTAAGAAAGGGGACACTAGCGATTATTCCAACTTTAGGCCAATTTCCCTTCTTCCGACCATCTACAAACTGTTCTCGGGAGTAATCAGCCAGAGACTCACAGAGGTCGCCTCAGATCTTGGCTGGTTATCTCCCCGAGCAAAAGGGTTTCCTCCCGGGGGTCCATGGTATCCAGGAGCACACACAGCTCTTGCAGACCGTTGTCGAGGAGACAAGGACCAAACGTAGGCATGTGTCTATAGCATGGCTAGACATGTGCAATGCGTTTGGTTCTGTTCCTCACGCTTTTCTTGGAGAGCTGTTTGCTTCTCTTCCGATACCAGAGGACCTCCGGCGCATCCTGGCGGACATTTACTCGGGGAATCGGATGGATTTTGCCGTTCAGAAAGAATCTGTTCGTATTTCCCCAACAGCAGGTGTTCGTCAGGGTGACGCTCTTAGCGCCCCTATTTTTAATCTGGCTTCCGAGCCCCTCGTCAGGGCCGGAAAGTCCAATACCAACCCCGGATTTTTATTATTTGGCTCGCTCGTCAAGACCACGGCATATGCTGACGACATTGCCGTGGTTACAAATTCTCCTGACGAGCTCCAAAATATTTTAGACATTTTATCCCTCACCGCTGACACCTTAGGGCTGCAATTCAACGCCGGGAAGTGTGCTTGCTTGGTCATTGACAAAGGCAAGCCGTCTGAGGCTCTGTGCCGAATCGGTACTCAACCCATTCGGTGCTTGGGACCAGACGACCAAGAGACATATCTTGGTACACCGATCGGCGGGAAATTGCGGTTTCGTCCTCTTACTGACCTTATCCCTAACCTTGACAAGATTGCCGCCTTCCACCTCGCACCATGGCAAAAACTGGAGATTTTCCGTAGCCACCTTCTACCGTCCCTTTCCCATCACCTCGCTTCGGGTCGGGTCCTGAAAGACTGCCTCACCCAACTGGACACTGAGTGTAGGAAGTTCTTAGGCCTTATTTGCATCCTTCCCAATCACGCAACGGTCCCGTTTTTCTACGCGGACCGGCGGGTTGGGGGCCTAGGAACATGCCGCCTCACTGATGATGCCGATATCTGGACCATCGCCAGGGCTGCTCAGCTCCTCACTTGTAGAGACCCTACAGTGAGGAACATATGCCGAGAGCAGCTCCATGACACCATCCGGCGAGGGTTCAGAAACGAGCATCCAGGAGTGTTGCCAGTTGGGGAATATCTTTCGGGATCCGTGGATGGGGGGCTCTACAGACTGAGGTACGCGGAGGCAGGATCCAATCTTTGGACTCTTGCCCGCCAAGCTGCCAAACGACTGGGAGTGCGGATTGATGTATCCGGCGACGAAAATCTAAGAATTGTCGCCGATGACGTCTCCGTAAGCCCAGTCAAGGCAGTCCGCGGACTTCGGAAAGTAGCTCGGCAGCGCTATACCAGGGACCTAATTTCCGACAAGAGCCACCAGGGAGTAGTTGCCACTGGCCTCTCCCTGGAAGACAAGTCGAAAGACATGGCTCGCCTGGTATCCTGCCGTACGCCCCTCTCCTTCCGAGACTGGAGATATCTTCACAGGGCCCGGCTCGACATCCTTCCTCTTCGGGGGCACTCGTGGTTTTGCTCACAGGAGCAAGATACGAGTTGCCGCCGATGAGGAAAGGAAAACGAGACCGGGTTTCATGTGCTTAACCACTGTGAAGAAGGTCTCCAGCTCGCCACCAAGAGGCACAACACCATCCAAGATCTCTTGGAATCGCTGCTAGTCAAGCAGGGACACGACGTCACGATCAACAATGCCATCCCCGGGCAAAGGTTAAGACCGGATGTTGAATTTCAACTATCCAGTTCCCGGGTGATGGTCGACGTCGTGGTCTGCTATGACCAACCAGGGAGTATGGAGAATGCCTACCAGCGGAAATGTGATAAATATTCTTCGCATGGGAGGATTCTCCTCCCTGGTTGTCGGGTCTCTTGGATCATGGTACCCCAGGAACGACGAAATCCGCTCGATTCTCGGAATCAACGGAAGATCCTGGGGTGCCTTCCGATTCAAGGCCCGATTTGCAGCGATCCAGGGATCAATGGAAATGGTGTGTGCCCATTTCCATCATGGTGCACCAAACCCCGAAGCTGAGGATATCCCCCCTTTTCCCGTAGAAACTCCCTACCCAGTAGATTAGTAGATTCTTTCCCACATATTTTATTTATGTAATTTTACTAATATTTTAAAATGCACCCACCTCATACATGTTTATTCCCCTTCCGGAAAACCCTCCATAAACTAACCACTATACTACCGAGGACACGTGTGCTTCTCGACGATCTCTGCGACATGCTCGAAGTAGCATACAGACGGAAAGTCCTCAAGTACCAACACCTAGGGCGAGGGCTGCCACTGGTGCTTGGATCCCTAGATTCTTCGTACCCTCTAAATGACTACATCCGGTCTATTTTAGGAATAGACCACCCTAGCTGGTCTACATTCAGGAGGGAACCGATTGGCAGCGATCCACGAATAGATGGAGGTGGTTAGGAAACACTTGGTTGGTACTTCAGGTCAACACGATGCACAAATTGTTCACAGCATTCTTCTAACTGTATCCTTGTTATGGAATTTTCTGACGTTTTATGTATTTTATTACTTACATGTAATTTCTTTCCGCATATTTTCCGTGCTTTTCCCCTATCTCTGTAAATTCTTCAAGTATTAATTTTCATGTTGCTTATGTACTTTGATTGCATTTTTTTCATGTGTGGTCATTCCGCGTTCTCACGGAATGTAAGTATAATGATGTCAACCCAATATACTACCGAGGAAGCTTTTAGAGATCAAAAGCTATACATCCGGGTTGAAAGTGATGTCCCCATTAGCAGGTTCCTAGTTCGACAAAAGACACAACTTGAACTCAATTTGGCTATGTAGTTCAAGAGATAAACATGAGATGGCGTGTGATGTCGGATTCCATGAGTCAAAATCGAATGTGTATTCTCGTGGTCGAGAAGAACGTGGTTCAAGTGTCAACGTTTAAGAAACCAGTGCTCAATGTTGTAGACTTGTTCTACACGAAGGAGAGCGAAGGGAATAGTAACCAGAGCAAGATTCAGTTTGTTTTAAGGTTGTTGTTGTTGTTTACAGGTGGCTGTTTAAAAAGAAGCATGTACTTGAAACAGCAAAGCTGACCCCCTCCCCCGGCGGGGAATTGAACCCCGGTCTCCCTCGTGACAGGCGGGGATACTGACCACTATACTACCGAGGACACATGTGCTTCTCGACGATCTCTGCGACATGCTCGAAGTAGCATACAGACGGAAAGTCCTCAAGTACCAACACCTAGGGCGAGGGCTGCCACTGGTGCTTGGATCCCTAGATTCTTCGTACCCTCTAAATGACTACATCCGGTCTATTTTAGGAATAGACCACCCTAGCTGGTCTACATTCAGGAGGGAACCGATTGGCAGCGATCCACGAATAGATGGAGGTGGTTAGGAAACACTTGGTTGGTACTTCAGGTCAACACGATGCACAAATTGTTCACAGCATTCTTCTAACTGTATTCTTGTTATGGAATTTTCTGACGTTTTATGTATTTTATTACTTACATGTAATTTCTTTCCGCATATTTTCCGTGCTTTTCCCCTATCTCTGTAAATTCTTCAAGTATTAATTTTCATGTTGCTTATGTACTTTGATTGCATTTTTTTCATGTGTGGTCATTCCGCG
Source organism: Daphnia magna (assembly GCF_020631705.1). Taxonomy (NCBI): domain Eukaryota; kingdom Metazoa; phylum Arthropoda; class Branchiopoda; order Diplostraca; family Daphniidae; genus Daphnia; species Daphnia magna. The sequence continues at coordinate 10,084,100 of NC_059184.1, forward strand.
TTCTCACGGAATGTAAGTATAATGATGTCAACCCAATATACTACCGAGGAAGCTTTTAGAGATCAAAAGCTATACATCCGGGTTGAAAGTGATGTCCCCATTAGCAGGTTCCTAGTTCGACAAAAGACACAACTTGAACTCAATTTGGCTATGTAGTTCAAGAGATAAACATGAGATGGCGTGTGATGTCGGATTCCATGAGTCAAAATCGAATGTGTATTCTCGTGGTCGAGAAGAACGTGGTTCAAGTGTCAACGTTTAAGAAACCAGTGCTCAATGTTGTAGACTTGTTCTACACGAAGGAGAGCGAAGGGAATAGTAACCAGAGCAAGATTCAGTTTGTTTTAAGGTTGTTGTTGTTGTTTACAGGTGGCTGTTTAAAAAGAAGCATGTACTTGAAACGGCAAAGCTGACCCCCTCCCCGGCGGGGAATTGAACCCCGGTCTCCCTCGTGACAGGCGGGGATACTGACCACTATACTACCGAGGACACATGTGCTTCTCGACGATCTCTGCGACATGCTCGAAGTAGCATACAGACGGAAAGTCCTCAAGTACCAACACCTAGGGCGAGGGCTGCCACTGGTGCTTGGATCCCTAGATTCTTCGTACCCTCTAAATGACTACATCCGGTCTATTTTAGGAATAGACCACCCTAGCTGGTCTACATTCCGGAGGGAACCGATTGAATGCACGTCTTCTGCTAGACTTTGTCGAGAGCAGATTTGTTTTCAAAGGGCTCTGGGTTTTATTGATGTTATGTTTTAGCTCGTTATATTGTTCTTCTCTTTTATCTAACTTCATCCGAGAAACTCTTCTGTTTTTACAAAAACAAATATTTTGCTTTTATTCAATACTGTTTTTTCTTTAATTTTAATATTCCATTCTACTTGTTTATTTATATTCATTTTTCATCTCATTTTCCGTTATTTTAAATTTTTTTCCCATTTCCCTTATTATTTATTTATATATTTTTTTATCCTATCAAATCCTATAAAAAAATATATTTTTCATCATATTTTTAATTGGTCTTTAAATTTTTCTCCCTATATTTTTCCGAATTTTATTTCATTTTTTGTTTTTACTTCCTAAGAATTTCTGTTTTACACTCTTATATGTAAGTGGGCCCAGGGTAGCAATGGCAGAGGAAGGAGCATCTAGTAGATATTCTACTAGAGTAAGACTCCATGGGACAATCATTAAAATCCCTGTTCCTCTGCCAAACATTTTAAAATGTGGGGAGAAATCCTGTCAAGGTGAGCGAGGTAGCGGTCCCTGGTCTGGGGATCGCAAGAGACAATTGGCGGAGACACACATAAAAGAAAGACATTCTAGGAGAGGGGTTCAGTACACCACCCAGTATGTCTGCCTTGGCTGTAAAAAGGAATTTAATTCCTTTATTTCAGCCGGCAGACATGCAAGACCTTGTACTGAGTCCCTTTCCTCCAGTATTCTCCGCCAATCCCTCGAACTAACCATTGCATCTGCAATGGATGGTTCGCAGGGGTCTCCTAATCCCGCTCACTCTTCTCTCCCCACGTTTTCCCCTTCCAGAATTGAAGGGGACAAAATCATTTTAAAATACCCTGGTAAACCCACGAAGTGTCCTAGGTGTGAGTGGACTACCTTTGCAACTAACACCAGAGCCATGGGTAGTATCCACAGACACCTAGAGACAGCCCACACACTCCGACTAGTTAAATATTGGGAAAGCGGAGTGTGTGGATTTGCTGGAGATGGCCCTACACTAAAAGGGCATTACCAGAGATTGCACTCAGCACCACAGCAATCACCCTCCATCCGTTCGCCACGGTTTTTCAACGCGGATACCTCTGTTCGGGATTCTTCTGTGGTAGCGACCTTCCAAGAGGAGATCGCTGTCACAGAGGAGAGCGTCAAGAGTTATCCGTGATGGGAATGCCGGCGAACGAAGAGGAGGGGCCTGGTAATGCCCAATCTCCAGCAAATTTTACCCAAAGCCCCATTTTAATTCTTGAGAGGGAGTTCACCGCATCTTTTAATACACAAAATTTTAGTTGGCTCTACGAACTCCCTCTACAAGAAATTTCTTATCCACCACCTGTAGCTCCGGAAGGGCCACAAACCGATCCCCTTCAAGAGACCCAACCCTTTTCCCCCAGTCAGCAAAATGTTCGAGGATGCAGCCAAGACAGCTCAGAAGAGCAAAGCCAAAGAGGCGGCGATTTCGCTTGTCTCTGGGTACCTGCTTTTCTGAGCTGCGAGACTCTTCTTGATCTTGAAGGCGTCCTCGAACGTTGCACTGCTGACTGGCTCCCCAAAGCACAGATTTTAGAAGACCCTAGCCCTGAAAAACCCCGAGGAAACCCTAATGGTAGAAAAAGAAACCAAAACCGGCAGATGCAGCGAGCCCGGCGACAGATCAAGCTCAAGGCCTACGAAGCGAGGAAGATTCAACGGCTTTTCAATATCTACCCAAGAAGAGCCGTTTGAGAGGTGCTCGGAGATCGTTCACACTCGTACGATGGCACTGTTGAAGCTGCGGAGGAATACCTCGAGAGGACTTACCACCGCTCGAGTCTACCTTCGCAGCAGTGCCAGAGTGCGAGGGTACTCTACGACACCTGCGACTGGTCCCATCCATCAAGGGACCAGATGGACTTCCTCAATCGTGCGCCTAGCCAAAAAGAGTTTGAGGCTAAACTTCGCCGGGCTACAAATACATCACCAGGGGTCGATGGCCTAGAATATCGACATCTAAGAGCCCTCGACCCCGACTGCATCTTGCTGGAAACAGTTTGTAGAATAGTTTGGAAGATTGGAATTCCTAACTGTTGGAAAATATCGCGAACAGTCCCCATCTTTAAGAAAGGGGACACTAGCGATTATTCCAACTTTAGGCCAATTTCCCTTCTTCCGACCATCTACAAACTGTTCTCGGGAGTAATCAGCCAGAGACTCACAGAGGTCGCCTCGGATCTTGGCTGGTTATCTCCCCGAGCAAAAGGGTTTCCTCCCGGGGGTCCATGGTATCCAGGAGCACACACAGCTCTTGCAGACCGTTGTCGAGGAGACAAGGACCAAACGTAGGCATGTGTCTATAGCATGGCTAGACATGTGCAATGCGTTTGGTTCTGTTCCTCACGCCGTTCTTGGAGAGCTGTTTGCTTCTCTTCCGATACCAGACGACCTCCGGCGCATCCTGGCGGACATTTACTCGGGGAATCGGATGGATTTTGCCGTTCAGAAAGAATCTGTTCGTACTTCCCCAACAGCAGGTGTTCGTCAGGGTGACGCTCTTAGCGCCCCTATTTTTAATCTGGCTTCCGAGCCCCTCGTCAGGGCCGGAAAGTCCAATATCAACCCCGGATTTTTATTATTTGGCTCGCTCGTCAAGACCACGGCATATGCTGACGACATTGCCGTGGTTACAAATTCTCCTGACGAGCTCCAAAATATTTTAGACATTTTATCCCTCACCGCTGACACCTTAGGGCTGCAATTCAACGCCGGGAAGTGTGCTTGCTTGGTCATTGACAAAGGCAAGCCGTCTGAGGCTCTGTGCCGAATCGGTACTCAACCCATTCGGTGCTTGGGACCAGACGACCAAGAGACATATCTTGGTACACCGATCGGCGGGAAATTGCGGTTTCGTCCTCCCACTGACCTTATCCCTAACCTTGACAAGATTGCCGCCTCGCACCTCGCACCATGGCAAAAACTTGAGATTTTCCGTAGCCACCTTCTACCTTCCCTTTCCCATCACCTCGCTTCGGGTCGGGTCCTGAAAGACTGCCTCACCCAACTGGACACTGAGTGTAGGAAGTTCTTAGGCCTTATTTGCAACCTTCCCAATCACGCAACGGTCCCGTTTTTCTACGCGGACCGGCGGGTTGGGGGCCTAGGAACATGCCGCCTCACTGATGATGCCGATATCTGGACCATCGCCAGGGCTGCTCAGCTCCTCACTTGTAGAGACCCTACAGTGAGGAACATATGTCGAGAGCAGCTCCATGAAACCATCCGGCAAGGGTTCAGAAATGAGCATCCAGGAGTGTTGCCAGTTGGGGAATATCTTTCGGGATCCGTGGATGGGGGGGCTCTACAGACTGAGGTACGCGGAGGCAGGGTCCAATCTTTGGACTCTTGCCCGCCAAGCTGCCAAACGACCGGGAGTGCGGATTGATGTATCCGGCGATGAAAATATAAGAATTGTCGCCGATGACGTCTCCGTAAGCCCAGTCAAGGCAGTCCGCGGACTTCGGAAAGTAGCTCGGCAGCGCTATACCAGGGACCTAATTTCCGACAAGAGCCACCAGGGAGTAGTTGCCACTGGCCTCTCCCTGGAAGACAAGTCGAAAGACATGGCTCGCCTGGTATCCTGCCGTACGCCCCTCTCCTTCCGAGACTGGAGATATCTTCACAGGGCCCGGCTCGACATCCTTCCTCTTCGGGGGCACTCGTGGTTTTGCTCACAGGAGCAAGATACGAGTTGCCGCCGATGCGGAAAGGAAAACGAGACCGGGTTTCATGTGCTTAACCACTGTGAAGAAGGTCTCCAGCTCGCCACCAAGAGGCACAACACCATCCAAGATCTCTTGGAGTCGCTGCTAGTCAAGCAGGGACACGACGTCACGATCAACAATGCCATCCCCGGGCAAAGGTTAAGACCGGATGTTGAATTTTAACTATCCGGTTCCCGGGTGATGGTCGACGTCGTGGTCTGCTATGACCAACCAGGGAGTATGGAGAATGCCTACCAGCGGAAATATGATAAATATTCTTCGCATGGGAGGATTCTCCCTCTGGTTGTCGGGTCTCTTGGATCATGGTACCCCAGGAACGACGAAATCCGTTCGATTCTCGGAATCAACGGAAGATCCTGGGGTGCCTTCCGATTCAAGGTCCGATTGGCAGCGATCCAGGGATCAATGGAAATGGTGTGTGCCCATTTCCATCAAGGTGCACCAAACCCCGAAGCTGAGGATATCCCCCCTTTTCCCGTAGAAACTCCCTACCCAGTAGATTAGTAGATTCTTTCCCACATACTTTATTTATGTAATTTTAGTAATAATTTAAAATGCACCCACCTCATACATGTTTATTCCCCTTCCGGAAAACCCTCCATAAACTAACCACTATACTACCGAGGACACATGTGCTTCTCGACGATCTCTGCGACATGCTCGAAGTAGCATACAGACGGAAAGTCCTCAAGTACCAACACCTAGGGCGAGGGCTGCCACTGGTGCTTGGATCCCTAGATTCTTCGTACCCTCTAAATGACTACATCCGGTCTATTTTAGGAATAGACCACCCTAGCTGGTCTACATTCAGGAGGGAACCGATTGGCAGCGATCCACGAATAGATGGAGGTGGTTAGGAAACACTTGGTTGGTACTTCAGGTCAACACGATGCACAAATTGTTCACAGCATTCTTCTAACTGTATTCTTGTTATGGAATTTTCTGACGTTTTAGGTACGGGGCGGGGGGCGAGGTACGCGGAGGGGGGGTCCACTTTTTTCGGGCCAATGTTGCCCAAACGACTGGGAGTGCGGATTGATGTATCCGGCGACGAAAATCTAAGAATTGTCGCCGATGACGTCTCCGTAAGCCCAGTCAAGGCAGTCCGCGGACTTCGGAAAGAAGCTCGGCAGCGCTATACCAGGGACCCACTAATTTCCGACAAGAGCCACCAGGGAGTAATTGCCACTGGCCTCTCCCTGGAAGACAAGTCGAAAGACATGGCTCGCCTGGTATCCTGCCGTACGCCCCTCTCCTTCCGAGACTGGAGATATCTTCACAGGGCCCGGCTCGACATCCTTCCTCTTCGGGGGCACTCGTGGTTTTGCTCACAGGAGCAAGATACGAGTTGCCGCCGATGCGGAAAGGAAAACGAGACCGGGTTTCATGTGCTTAACCACTGTGAAGAAGGTCTCCAGCTCGTCACCAAGAGGCACAACACCATCCAAGATCTCTTGGAGTCGCTGCTAGTCAAGCAGGGACACGACGTCACGATCAACAATGCCATCCCCGGGCAAAGGTTAAGACCGGATGTTGAATTTTAACTATCCGGTTCCCGGGTGATGGTCGACGTCGTGGTCTGCTATGACCAACCAGGGAGTATGGAGAATGCCTACCAGCGGAAATATGATAAATATTCTTCGCATTGGAGGATTCTCCCCCTGGTGGTCGGGTCTGTTGGATCATGGTACCCCAGGAACGATGAAATCCGTTCGATTCTCGGAATCAACGGAAGATCCTGGGGTGCCTTCCGATTCAAGGCCCGATTGGCAGCGATCCAGGGATCAATGGATATGGTGAGTGCCCATTTCTATCATGGTGCACCAAACCACGAAGCTGAGGATATCCCCCCTTTTCCCGTAGAAACTCCCTACCCAGTAGATTAGTAGATTCTTTTCCACATATTTTACTTATGTAATTTTAGTAATATTTTAAAATGCACCTACCTCATACATGTTTATTTCCCTTCCGGAAACCCCTCCATAAACTAACCACTATACTACCGAGGACACGTGTGCTTCTCGACGATCTCTGCGACATGCTCGAAGTAGCATACAGACGGAAAGTCCTCAAGTACCAACACCTAGGGCGAGGGCTGCCACTGGTGCTTGGATCCCTAGATTCTTCGTACCCTCTAAATGACTACATCCGGTCTATTTTAGGAATAGACCACCCTAGCTGGTCTACATTCAGGAGGGAACCGATTGGCAGCGATCCACGAATAGATGGAGGTGGTTAGGAAACACTTGGTTGGTACTTCAGGTCAACACGATGCACAAATTGTTCACAGCATTCTTCTAACTGTATTCTTGTTATGGAATTTTCTGACGTTTTATGTATTTTATTACTTACATGTAATTTCTTTCCGCATATTTTCCGTGCTTTTCCCCTATCTCTGTAAATTCTTCAAGTATTAATTTTCATGTTGCTTATGTACTTTGATTGCATTTTTTTCATGTGTGGTCATTCCGCGTTCTCACGGAATGTAAGTATAATGATGTCAACCCAATATACTACCGAGGAAGCTTTTAGAGATCAAAAGCTATACATCCGGGTTGAAAGTGATGTCCCCATTAGCAGGTTCCTAGTTCGACAAAAGACACAACTTGAACTCAATTTGGCTATGTAGTTCAAGAGATAAACATGAGATGGCGTGTGATGTCGGATTCCATGAGTCAAAATCGAATGTGTATTCTCGTGGTCGAGAAGAACGTGGTTCAAGTGTCAACGTTTAAGAAACCAGTGCTCAATGTTGTAGACTTGTTCTACACGAAGGAGAGCGAAGGGAATAGTAACCAGAGCAAGATTCAGTTTGTTTTAAGGTTGTTGTTGTTGTTTACAGGTGGCTGTTTAAAAAGAAGCATGTACTTGAAACAGCAAAGCTGACCCCCTCCCCGGCGGGGAATTGAACCCCGGTCTCCCTCGTGACAGGCGGGGATACTGACCACTATACTACCGAGGACACGTGTGCTTCTCGACGATCTCTGCGACATGCTCGAAGTAGCATACAGACGGAAAGTCCTCAAGTACCAACACCTAGGGCGAGGGCTGCCACTGGTGCTTGGATCCCTAGATTCTTCCTACACTCTAAATGACTACATCCGGTCTATTTTAGGAATAGACCACCCTAGATGGTCTACATTCAGGAGGGAACCGATTGGCAGCGATCCACGAATAGATGGAGGTGGTTAGGAAACACTTGGTTGGTACTTCAGGTCAAAGGTTTGTTGGTTGGTGTCCTTCTGCTAGACTTTGTGGAGAGCAGACGTGTTTTTAAAGAGCTCCGGTTTTTATTGATGAAGTGTTTTAGCTCCTTGTATTATTTTTACATTTATCCATTGACATCCAAAAATCCCTTAAAAACATTCTTATCCTTTAACCAAAACAAATATTGAATTTTTATGCATATATTTCTTTAATATTAATACTCCATAGAATTTATTTATTTATTATTTTCATCCTTGATTTTTTTTTTCATTTGATTGCACACTTTCTTCGGTTTTTAAATTTTTTTTTATTCTTAACAATTTTTTTTTATTTCACAATTTCTTCGGTTTAAATTTATTTTATACTTTTTTTTTATTCTTCACTTATTTTTTTTTATTCCACAATTTCTTCTGTTTTAATTTTTTTTTATTCTTCACAAAATTATTTTATTTTTAATTTTTATTACTTAAAACGTCAATTTAGCTATTTTTTTTCCTATTTCTTAAATTTCTATGAATCCTTTCTCTCTATATTTATTTAGATTTTTCTCTTCAGATTTTTAATGGTTTATTTTTTATTTTTCTAACAATATTTTACCGATTCTTGCTTTACTTCTTTGGTTTTAGTCAATAAGAATTACTGTTTTATTCTTTCACATGTAAGTGGGCCCAGGGTAGCAATGGCAGAGGTAGGAGCATCAAGTAGAAATGCTACTAGAATAAGACTCCATGGGACAATAATTAAAATCCCAGTTCCTCTGCCAAACATTTTAAGATTTGGGGAGAAATCCTGTCAAGGTGAGCGAGGTAGCGGTCCCTGGTCTGGGGATCGCAAGAGACAATTGGCGGAGACACACATAAAAGAAAGACATTCTAGGAGAGGGGTTCAGTACACCACCCAGTATGTCTGCCTTGGCTGTAAAAAGGAATTTAATTCGTTTATTTCAGCCGGCAGACATGCAAGACCTTGTACTGAGTCCCTTTCCTCCAGTATTCTCTGCCAATCCCTCGAACTAACCATTGCATCTGCAATGGATGGTTCGCAGGGGTCTCTTAATCCCGCTCACTCTTCTCTCCCCACGTTTTCCCCTTCCAGAATTGAAGGGGACAAAATCATTTTAAAATACCCTGGGAAACCCACGAAGTGTCCTAGGTGTGAGTGGACTACCTTGGCAACTAACACCAGAGCCATGCGTAGTATCCACAGACACCTAGAGACAGCCCACACACTCCGACTAGTTAAATATTGGGAATGCGGAGTGTGTGGATTTGCTGGAGATGGCCCTACACTAAAAGGACATTACCAAAGGTTACATTCTAATAACAACCCATCACCCTCCATCCGATTTGCTGGGATATCCAGTATGGATGGCTCCAACCGTGACTCTTCTGCTGCAGTGATCTCTCTAGAGGATGTTACTGCAACAGAAGACGAGCGTGATGAGCTATCCGTGGTGGAAATCCCAGCAAAAGAGGAATCCCTTGGTAATGTTCTATCCCCAGCAAATTTTACCGCTAGCCCTATTTTAGATCTTGGGAGGGAGTTCGCCTCCTCTTTTAATACACAAAATTTTAGTTGGCTTTATGAACTCCCCCACAAGAAAATACTAGCCCCACAATTTTATTACAAGAGATTTTAGACCCTTCACCTAACCCCGAGACCTTAACCTTTGTCCCCAGTCAGCAAAGCAATCGAGGACGTAGTCATAACAGCTCAGAAGAGCAGAGCCAAAGAGACGACGATTTTGTCAGTCTCTGGGTTCCTGCCTTCTTGAGCTGTGAGACTCTACATGACCTAGACGACAACCTCGAACGTTGCACAGCTGACTGGCTCCCTAAAGCACAAATTTTACAAGACCCTAGCCCTGAACAACCCCGAGGAAACCCTGACAAAAGAAAAAGAAACCAAAACCGGCAGATGCAGAAGGCCCGGTAACATATCAAGCAAAAAGGCGTACGAGGCGAGGAAGATTCAGCGGCTCTTCAACATTTACCCAAGAAGAGACGTTCGAGAGGTGCTCAAAGACCGTTCACCCTCCTACGATGGTACTGTACAAGCTGCGGAGGAATATCTCAAGAGGACTTACAACCGATTGAGACCATCTCCGTAGCAGTGCCAAAGTGCGAGGGAACTCTACGACACCTGCGACTGGTCCCAACCATCAGAGGACCAGATGAACTTCCTTAATCGTGCGCCAACCCAACAAGAGCTTGAAGCTAAGCTTCGCCGGGCTACTAACACATCACCAGGGGTTGATGGCCTAGAATACCGTCATCTTAGAGCCATCGACCCCAACTGCATTCTGCTGGAAACAGTTTGTAAAATGGTTTGGAAGCTAGGGGTTCCTAATTGTTGGAAGACATCGCGAACTGTCCCCATTTTCAAGAAAGGGGACACTATAGACTATTCCAACTTTAGACCAATATCCCTTCTTCCTACCATTTACAAACTGTTCTCGGGAGTGATCAGCCAGAGAATAACGCAAGTCGCTTCAGACCTTGGCTGGTTATCTCCCGAGCAAAAGGGTTTCCTCCCGGGGGTCCATGGTATTCAGGAACATACACAGCTCTTACAGACGGTTGTCGAGGAGACAAAGACCAAACGAAAGCACATGTCTATTGCATGGCTGGACATGTGCAACGCGTTTGGATCTGTGCCTCACGCCGTTTTGAATGAGCTGTTCACATCACTTCCAATACCAGAGGACCTCCGGCGCATCCTGGTGGATATATATTCGGGAAATCGGATGGATTTTGCCGTTGGGAAAGAATCCATCCGCATTTTACCGACAGCAGGTGTTCGCCAGGGTGACGCTCTTAGTTCCCCTATTTTTAACCTGGCTTCCGAACCCCTCGTCAGGGCCGGAAAGTCCAATATTAACCTCGGATTTTTAATATTTGGCTCGCTCGTTCAGAAAACCACGGCATATGCTGACGACATTGCCGTGGTTACAAATTCTCCCTCCGAGCTCCAAAACATTTTAAACGTTTTTACCCTCACCGCAAACACCTTGGGGCTGCAATTTAATGCCGGGAAGTGTGCTTGCCTGGTCTTCGACAAAGGCAAGCCGTCTGACGCCCAGTGCCGAATTGGTGATCAATTAATTCGGTGCTTGGGTCCAGACGAAACAGAAACATATCTCGGTACACCGATCGGAGGAAAATTGCGGTTCCGACCACCAACTGACCTTATCCCTAACCTCGACAAGATTGCCGCCTCCCACCTCGCACCATGGCAAAAACTTGAAATCTTCCATAGTCACCTTCTTCCCTCCCCTTTCCCATCACCTCGCTTCGGGTCGGGTCCTGAAAGACTGTCTTACCCAACTGGACACTGAGTGTAGGAAGTTTCTGGGCCTTATTTGCAACCTTCCCAATCACGCAACGGTCCCGTTTTTCTACGCGGACCGGCGGGTTGGGGGCCTAGGAACATGCCGCCTCACTGATGATGCCGATGTCTGGACCATCGCCAGGGCTGCTCAGCTCCTCACTTGTAGAGACCCTACAGTGAGGAACATATGCCGAGAGCAGCTCCATGACACCATCCGGCGAGGGTTCAGAAACGAGCATCCAGGAGTGTTGCCAGTTGGGGAATATCTTTCGGGATCCGTGGATGGGGGCTCTACAGACTGAGGTACGCGGAGGCAGGGTCCAATCTTTGGACTCTTGCCCGCCAAGCTGCCAAACGACTGGGAGTGCGGATTGATGTATCCGGCGACGAAAATCTAAGAATTGTCGCCGATGACGTCTCCGTAAGCCCAGTCAAGGCAGTCCACGGACTTCGGAAAGTAGCTCGGCAGCGCTATACCAGGGACCTAATTTCCGACAAGAGCCACCAGGGAGTAGTTGCCACTGGCCTCTCCCTGGAAGACAAGTCGAAAGACATGGCTCGCCTGGTATCCTGCCGTACGCCCCTCTCCCCTTCCGCGACTGGAGATATCTTCACAGGGCCCGGCTCGACATCCTTCCTCTTCGGGGGCACTCGTGGTTTTGCTCACAGGAGCAAGATACGAGTTGCCGCCGATGCGGAAAGGAAAACGAGACCGGGTTTCATGTGCTTAACCACTGTGAAGAAGGTCTCCAGCTCGCCACCAAGAGGCACAACACCATCCAAGATCTCTTGGAATCGCTGCTAGTCAAGCAGGGACACGACGTCACGATCAACAATGCCATCCCCGGGCAAAGGTTAAGACCGGATGTTGAATTTCAACTATCCGGTTCCCGGGTGATGGTTGACGTCGTGGTCTGCTATGACCAACCAGGGAGTATGGAGAATGCCTACCAGCGGAAATATGATAAATATTCTTCGCATGGGAGGATTCTCCCCATGGTTGTCGGGTCTCTTGGATCATGGTACCCCAGGAACGACGAAATCCGTTCGATTCTCGGAATCAACGGAAGATCCTGGGGTGCCTTCCGATTCAAGGCCCGATTGGCAGCGATCCAGGGATCAATGGATATGGTGTGTGCCCATTTCCATCATGGTGCACCAAACCCCGAAGCTGAGGATATCCCTCCTTTTCCCGTAGAAACTCCCTACCCAGTAGATTAGTAGATTCTTTCCCTCATATTTTATTTATGCAATTTTTGTAATATTTTAAAATGCACCTACCTCATACATGTTTATTCCCCTTCCGGAAACCCCTCCATAAACTAACCACTATACTACCGAGGACACGTGTGCTTCTCGACGATCTCTGCGACATGCTCGAAGTAGCATACAGACGGAAAGTCCTCAAGTACCAACACCTAGGGTGAGGGCTGCCACTGGTGCTTGGATCACTAGATTCTTCGTACCCCTCTAAATGACTACATCCGGTCTATTTTAGGAATAGACCACCCTAGCTGGTCTACATTCAGGAGGGAACCGATTGGCAGCGATCCACGAATAGATGGAGGTGGTTAGGAAACACTTGGTTGGTACTTCAGGTCAACACGATGCACAAATTATTCACAGCATTCTTCTAACTGTATTCTTGTTATGGAATTTTCTGACGTTTTATGTATTTTATTACTAACATGTAATTTCCTGTTTTAATTTTTTTTTATTCTTCACAAAATTATTTTATTTTTTTATTTTTATTGCTTATAACGTCAATTTTGCTATTTTTTTTCCTCTTTCTTAAATTTCTATAAATCCTTTCTTTTTATATTTATTTAGAATTTTCTCTCCAGATTTTTAATGGTTTATTTTTTATTTTTCTAACAATATTTTACCGATTTTTTCTTTACTTCTTTGGTTTTAGTCAATAAGAATTACTGTTTTATTCTTTCATATGTAAGTGGGCCCAGGGTAGCAATGGCAGAGGTAGGAGCATCTAGTAGAAATGCTACTAGAGTAAGACTCCATGGGACAATAATTAAAATCCCAATTCCTCTGCCAAACATTTTAAAATGTGGGGAGAAATCCTGTCAAGGTGAGCGAGGTAGCGGTCCCTGGTCTGGGGATCGCAAGAGACAATTGGCGGAGACACACATAAAAGAAAGACATTCTAGGAGAGGGGTTCAGTACACCACCCAGTATGTCTGCCTTGGCTGTAAAAAGGAATTTAATTCGTTTATTTCAGCCGGCAGACATGCAAGACCTTGTACTGAGTCCCTTTCCTCCAGTATTCTCCGCCAATCCCTCGAACTAACCATTGTTTCTGCAATGGATGGTTCGAAGGGGTCTCCTAATCCCGCTCACTCTTCTCTCCCCACGTTTTCCCCTTCCAGAATTGAAGGGGACAAAATCATTTTAAAATACCCTGGGAAACCCACGAAGTGTCCTAGGTGTGAGTGGACTACCTTGGCAACTAACACCAGAGCCATGGGTAGTATCCACAGACACCTAGAGACAGCCCACACACTCCGACTAGTTAAATATTGGGAATGCGGAGTGTGTGGATTTGCTGGAGATGGCCCTACACTAAAAGGACATTACCAAAGGTTACATTCTAATAACAACCCATCACCCTCCATCCGATTTGCTGGGATATCCAGTATGGATGGCTCCAACCGTGACTCTTCTGCTGCAGTGATCTCTCTAGAGGATGTTACTGCAACAGAAGACGAGCGTGATGAGCTATCCGTGGTGGAAATCCCAGCGATCGAGGAATCCCTTGGTAATGTCCTGTCCCCAGCAAATTTTACCGCTAGCCCTATTTTAGATCTTGGGAGGGAGTTCGCCTCCTCTTTTAATACACAAAATTTTAGTTGGCTTTATGAACTCCCCCACAAGAAAATACTAGCCCCACAATTTTATTACAAGAGATTTTAGACCCTTCACCTAACCCCGAGACCTTAACCTTTGTCCCCAGTCAGCAAAGCAATCGAGGACGTAGTCATAACAGCTCAGAAGAGCAGAGCCAAAGAGACGACGATTTTGTCAGTCTCTGGGTTCCTGCCTTCTTGAGCTGCGAGACCCTTCACGACCTAGACGACGTCCTCGAACGTTGCACAGCTGACTGGCTCCCTAAAGCACAAATTTTACAAGACCCTAGCCCTGAACAACCCCGAGGAAACCCTGAAAAAAGAAAAAGAAACCAAAACCGGCAGATGCAGAAGCCCGGCGACATATCAAGCAAAAGGCGTACGAGGCGAGGAAGATTTAGCGGCTCTTCAACATTTACCCAAGAAGAGCCGTTCGAGAGGTGCTCGAAGACCGTTCACCCTCCTACGATGGTACTGTACAAGCTGCGGAGGAATATCTCAAGAGGACTTACAACCGATTGAGACCATCTCCGCAGCAGTGCCAAAGTGCGAGGGAACTCTACGACACCTGCGACTGGTCCCAACCTTCAGAGGACCAGATGAACTTCCTTAATCGTGCGCCAACCCAACAAGAGCTTGAAGCTAAGCTTCGCCGGGCTACCAACACATCACCAGGGGTTGATGGCCTAGAATACCGTCATCTTAGAGCCATCGACCCCAACTGCATTCTGCTGGAAACAGTTTGTAAAATTGTTTGGAAGCTAGGGGTTCCTAATTGTTGGAAGACATCGCGAACTGTCCCCATTTTCAAAAAGGGGACACTAGCGACTATTCCAACTTTAGACCAATATCCCTTCTTCCTACCATTTACAAACTGTTCTCGGGAGTGATCAGCCAGAGAATAACGCAAGTCGCTTCAGACCTTGGCTGGTTATCTCCCGAGCAAAAGGGTTTCCTCCCGGGGGTCCATGGTATTCAGGAACATACACAGCTCTTACAGACGGTTGTCGAGGAGACAAAGACCAAACGAAAGCACATGTCTATAGCATGGCTGGACATGTGCAACGCGTTTGGATCTGTGCCTCACACCGTTCTGAATGAGCTGTTCACATCACTTCCAATACCAGAGGACCTCCGGCGCATCCTGGTGGACATATATTCGGAAAATCGGATGGATTTTGCCGTTGGGAAAGAATCCATCCGCATTTTCCCGACAACAGGTGTTCGCCAGGGTGACGCTCTTAGTTCCCCTATTTTTAACCTGGCTTCCGAACCCCTCGTCAGGGCTGGAAAATCCAATATTAACCCCGGATTTTTATTATTTGGCTCGCTTCAGAAAACCACGGCATATGCTGACGACATTGCCGTGGTAAAAAATTCTCCCTCCGAGCTCCAAAATATTTTAAACGTTTTTACCCTCACCGCAAACACCTTGGGGCTGCAATTTAATGCCGGGAAGTGTGCTTGCCTGGTCTTCGACAAAGGCAAGCCGTCTGACGCCCAGTGCCGAATTGGTGATCAATTAATTCGGTTCTTGGGTCCAGACGACCAAGAAACATATCTTGGTACACCGATCGGAGGAAAATTGCGGTTCCGACCACCAACTGACCTTATCCCTAACCTCGACAAGATTGCCGCCTCCCACCTCGCACCATGGCAAAAACTTGAAATCTTCCGTAGCCACCTTCTTCCCTCCCTTTCCCATCACCTCGCTTCGGGTCGGGTCCTGAAAGACTGCCTTACCCAACTAGACACTGAGTGTAGGAAGTTTCTAGGCCTTATTTGCAACCTTCCCAATCACGCAACGGTCCCGTTTTTCTACGCGGACCGGCGGGTTGGGGGCCTAGGATCATGCCGCCTCACTGATGATGCCGATATCTGGACCATCGCCAGGGCTGCTCAGCTCCTCACTTGTAGAGACCCTACAGTGAGAAACATATGCCGAGAGCAGCTCCATGACACCATCCGGCGAGGGTTCAGAAACGAGCATCCAGGAGTGTTGCCAGTTGGGGAATATCTATCGGGATCCGTGGATGGGGGGCTCTACAGACTGAGGTACGCGGAGGCAGGGTCCAATCTTTGGACTCTTGCCCGCCAAGCTGCCAAACGACTGGGAGTGCGGATTGATGTATCCGGCGACGAAAATCTAAGAATTGTCGCCGATGACGTCTCCGTAAGCCCAGTCAAGGCAGTCCGCGGACTTCGGAAAGTAGCTCGGCAGCGCTATACCAGGGACCTAATTTCCGACAAGAGCCACCAGGGAGTAGTTGCCACTGGCCTCTCCCTGGAAGACAAGTCGAAAGACATGGCTCGCCTGGTATCCTGCCGTACGCCCCTCTCCTTCCCAGACTGGAGATATCTTCACAGGGCCCGGCTCGACATCCTTTCTCTTCGGGGGCACTCGTGGTTTTGCTCACAGGAGCAAGACACGAGTTGCCGCCGATGCGGAAAGGAAAACGAGACCGGGTTTCATGTGCTTAACCACTGCGAAGAAGGTCTCCAGCTCGCCACACAGAGGCACAACACCATCCAAGATCTCTTGGAGTCGCTGCTAGTCAAGCAAGGACACGACGTCACGATCAACAATGCCATCCCCGGGCAAAGGGTAAGACCAGATGTTGAATTTCAACTATCCGGTTCCCGGGTGATGGTCGACGTCGTGGTCTGCTATGACCAACCAGGGAGTATGGAGAATGCCTACCAGCGGAAATATGATAAATATTCTTCGCATGGGAGGATTCTCCCCCTGGTTGTCGGGTCTCTTGGATCATGGTACCCCAGGAACGACGAAATCCGTTCGATTCTTGGAATCAAGGGAAGATCCTGGGGGCCTTCCGATTCAAGGCCCGATTGGCAGCGATCCAGGGATCAATGGATATGGTGTGTGCCCATTTCCATCATGGTGCAACAAACCCCGAAGCTGAGGATAACCCCCTCTTCCCGTAGTAACTCTATACCCAGTAGATTAGTAGATTCTTAACCATTTATTTTATTTATGTAATTTTAGTAATATTTTTAAATGCACCCACCCCATACATGTTTATTCCCCTTCCGGAAACCCCTCCATAAACTAACCACTATACTACCGAGGACACGTGTGCTTCTCAACGATCTCTGCGACATGCTCGAAGTAGAATACAGACGGAAAGTCCTCAAGTACCAACACCTAGGGCGAGGGCTGCCACTGGTGCTTGGATCCCTAGATTCTTCGACCCTCTAAATGACTACATCCGGTCTATTTTAGGAATAGACCACCCTAGCTGGTCTACATTTAGGGAGGGAACCGATTGGCAGCGATCCACGAATAGATGGAGGTGGTTAGGAAACACTTGGTTGGTACTTCAGGTCAACACGATGCAAAAATTTTTCACAGCATTCTTCTAACTGTATTCTTGTTATGGAATTTTCTGACGTTTTATGTATTTTATTACTTACATGTAATTTCTTTCCGCATATTTTCCGTGCTTTTTCCCTATCTCTGTAAATTCTTCAAGTATTAATTTTCATGTTGCTTATGTACTTTGATTGCATTTTTTTCATATGTGGTCATTCCGCGTTCTCACGGAATGTAAGTATAATGATGTCAACCCAATATACTACCGAGGAAGCTTTTAGAGATCAAAAGCTATACATCCGGGTTGAAAGTGATGTCCCCATTAGCAGGTTCCCAGTTCGACAAAGACACAACTTGAACTCAATTTGGCTATGTAGTTCAAGAGATAAACATGAGATGGCGTGTGATGTCGGATTCCATGAGTCAAAATTGAATTTGTATTCTCGTGGTCGAGAAGAACGTGGTTCAAGTGTCAACGTTTAAGAAACCAGTGCTCAATGTTGTAGACTTGTTCTACACGAAGGAGAGCGAAGGGAATAGTAACCAGAGCAAGATTCAGTTTGTTTTAAGGTTGTTGTTGTTGTTTACAGGTGGCTGTTTAAAAAGAGGCAAGTTCTTGAAACAGCAAAGCTGACCCCCCCTCCCCGGCGGGGAATTGAACCACGGTCTCCCGCGTGACAGGCGGGGATACTGACCACTATACTATCGAGGACACGTGTGCTTCTCGACGATCTCTGCGACATGCTCGAAGTAGCATACAGACGGAAAGTCCTCAAGTACCAACACCTAGGGCGAGGGCTGCCACTGGTGCTTGGATCCCTAGATTCTTCGTACCCTCTAAATGACTACATCCGGTCTATTTTAGGAATAGACCACCCTAGCTGGTCTACATTCAGGAGGGAACCGATTGGCGGCGATCCACGAATAGATGGAGATGGTTAGGAAACACTTGGTTGGTACTTCAGGTCAACACGATGCACAAATTGTTCACAGCATTCTTCTAACTGTATTCTTGTTATGGAATTTTCTGACGATTTATGTATTTTATTACTTACATGTAATTTCTTTCCGCATATTTTCCGTGCTTTTCCCCTATCTCTGTAAATTCTTCATGTATTAATTTTCATGTTGCTTATGTACTTTGATTGCATTTTTTTCATGTGTGGTCATTCCGCGTTCTCATGGAATGTAAGTATAATGATGTCAACCCAATATACTACCGAGGAAGCTTTTAGAGATCAAAAGCTATACATCCGGGTTGAAAGTGATGTCCCCATTAGCAGGTTCCTAGTTCGACAAAGACACAACTTGAACTCAATTTGGCTATGTAGTTCAAGAGATAAACATGAGATGGCGTGTGATGTCGGATTCCATGAGTCAAAATTGAATGTGTATTCTCGTGGTCGAGAAGAACGTGGTTCAAGTGTCAACGTTTAAGAAACCAGTGCTCAATGTTGTAGACTTGTTCTACACGAAGGAGAGCGAAGGGAATAGTAACCAGAGCAAGATTCAGTTTGTTTTAAGGTTGTTGTTGTTTACAGGTGGCTGTTTAAAAAGAAGCATGTACTTGAAACAGCAAAGCTGACCCCATCCCCGGCGGGGAATTGAACCCCGGTCTCCCGCGTGACAGGCGGGGATACTGACCACTCAATTTCCATCCAATTTTAGGTCTTAGGAGGGAGTTCACCACTTCTTTTAACACACAAAATTTTAGTTGGCTTTATGAACTCCCTCCACAAGAAAATATTAACCCCCAAATTTTAACAGAACAGATTTTAGACCCTTCACCGAACCTTGAGATGTTATCCCTTGTCCCCAGTCAGCAAAGTATTCGAGGACGTAGTCAGCACAGCTCAGAAGAGCAGAGCCAAAGAGACGACGATTTTGTTAGTCTCTGGGTCCCTGCCTTCTTGGGCTGTGTGACACTTAATGACCTAAACGACGTCCTCGAACGCTGCACAGCTGACTGGCTCCCTAAAGCTCAAATTTTACAAGACCCTAGCCCTGAACAACCCCGAGGAAACCCTGACAAAAGAAAAAGAAACCAAAACCGGCAGATGCAGAAGGCCCGGCGACATATCAAGCAAAAAGGCGTACGAGGCGAGGAAGATTCAGCGGCTCTTCAACATCTACCCAAGAAGAGCCGTTCGAGAGGTGCTCGAAGACCGTTCACCTTCGTACGATGGTACTGTTCAAGCTGCGGAGGAATATCTCGAGAGGACTTACAACCGATTGAGACCATCTCCGCAGCAGTGCCAAAGTGCGAAGGAACTCTACGACACCTGCGACTGGTCCCAACCATCAGAGGACCAGATGAACTTCCTCAATCGTGCGCCAACCCAACAAGAGCTTGAAGCTAAGCTTCGCCGGGCTACCAATACATCACCAGGGGTTGATGGCCTAGAATACCGTCATCTTAGAGCCATCGACCCCAACTGCATTCTGCTGTGGAAACAGTTTGTAAAATGGTCTGGAAGCTGGGGATTCCTAACTGTTGGAAGACATCGCGAACTGTCCCCATTTTCAAGAAGGGGGACACTAGCGACTATTCCAACTATAGACCAATATCCCTTCTTCCCACCATTTACAAACTGTTCTCGGTAGTGATCAGCCAAAGAATAACGGAGGTCGCCTCAGACCTTGGCTGGTTATCTCCCCGAGCAAAGGGTTTCCTCCCGGGGGTCCATGGTATTCAAGAACATACACAGCTCTTACAGACGGTTGTCGAGGAAACAAAGACCAAGCGTAGGCACATGTCCATAGCATGGCTGGACATGTGCAATGCATTTGGTTCTGTGCCTCACGCCGTTCTGGATGAGCTGTTCACATCACTTCCAATACCAGAAGACCTCCGGCGCATCCTGGTGGACATATATTCGGGAAATCGGATGGATTTTACCGTTGGGAAAGAATCCATTCGCATTTTCCCGACAGCGGGTGTTCGCCAGGGTGACGCTCTTAGTTTCCCTATTTTTAACCTGGCTTCCGAGCCCTCGTCAGGGCCGGAAAGTCCAATATTAACCCCGGATTTTTATTATTTGGCTCGCTCGTCAGAAAACCACGGCATATGCTGACGACATTGCCGTGGTTACAAATTCTCCTTCCGAGCTCCAAAATATTTTAAACGTTTTAACCCACACCGCTAACACCTTGGGACTGCAATTTAATGCCGGGAAGTGTGCTTGTCTGGTCTTTGACAAAGGCAAGCCGTCTGAGACCCAGTGCCGAATTGATAATCAATTGATTCGGTGCTTGGGTCCAGACGACCAAGAAACATATCTTGGTACACCGATAGGCGGAAAATTGCGGTTCCGACCACCAACTGACCTTATCCCTAACCTTGACAAGATTGCCGCCTCCAACCTTGCACCATGGCAAAAACTGGAAATTTTCCGTAGTCACCTTCTTCCCTCCCTTTCCCATCACCTCGCTTCGGGTCGG
The DNA here is from genome assembly GCF_020631705.1 of Daphnia magna. Lineage (NCBI taxonomy): Eukaryota > Metazoa > Arthropoda > Branchiopoda > Diplostraca > Daphniidae > Daphnia > Daphnia magna. Next base: position 10,104,777 of record NC_059184.1, read on the forward strand.
GTCCTGAAACATTCCTTACCCAACTGGACACTGAGTGCAGGAAGTTTCCTTAGGCCTTATTTGCAACTTACCCAACCACGCAACTGTCCCCCTTTTTCTATGCAGATCGGCGGGTTGGGGGCCTAGGAACATGCCGCCTCACTGATGATGCTGATATCTGGACCATCGCCAGAGCTGCTCAGCTCCTCACTTGTAGAGATCCTACAGTGAGGAATGTTTGCCGAGAGCAGCTCCACGACACCATTCGGCGAGGGTTCAGAACTGAGCATCCAGGAGTGTTACCAGTTGGGAATATCTTTCAGGATCCATGGATGGAGGGCTCTACAGACTGGGGTACGCGGAGGCAGGGTCTAACCTTTGGACTCTTGCCCGCCAAGCTGCCAAACGACTGGGAGTGCGGATTGATGTATCCGGCGACGAAAATTTAAGAATTGTCGCCGATGACGTCTCCGTAAGCCCAGTTAAGCCAGTCCGCGGACTTCGGAAAGTAGCACGGCAGCGCTATACCAGGAACCTGCTCACCGACAAGAGCCACCAGGGAGTTGTAGTCCATTGCCTCTCCCTGGGAAGGAACATCGAAAGACATGGCTCGCCTGGTATCCTGCTGTACGCCCCTCTCCTTTCGCGACTGGAGATACCTTCACAGAGCCCGGCTCGACATCCTTCCTCTTCGGGGGCACTCGTGGTTTTGCTCTCAGGAGCAGGATACGAGTTGTCGACGATGTGGGAAGGAAAACGAGACTGGGTATCACGTTCTTAATCACTGTGAAGAAGGTCTCCAGTTAGCCACCAAGAGGCACAACACCGTCCAAGATCTCCTGGAAACGCTGCTTGTCAAGCAAGGCCACGATGTCACTGTCAACAAAGCCATCCCCGGGCAACGCCTAAGACCAGATGTTGAATTAACATTATCTGGTTCCCGGGTGATGGTTGACGTCGTGGTCTGCTATGACCAACCAGGGAGCATGGAGAATGCCTACCAGCGAAAGATTGCTAAATATTCTTCCCTTGGTAGGATTCTCCCCCTGGTTATCGGGTCCCTTGGATCATGGAACCCCAGGAATGAAGAAATTCGCTCGATACTTGGTATCGATGGACGGTTCTGGGGTGCATTTCGATTCAAGGCCCGATTAGCAGCAATCCAGGGATCAATGGAAATAGCAATACAAAATTACACTG